>NC_090320.1:144494571-144799534 GCF_040869045.1 Eurosta solidaginis
CCATTTTAGCAGCTAGCAGCTTCAAGCTTCAGAACAAAAAATCATAGTTTGCCTGGAAATAAATTTTCTCGGTGTGACGTCACGCTTTTGACAACATGTTTCATTGCTGACGCAGTGCTCAGACTTTATTCTAATCGGAGTATTTTGCTCCGCTCTTACATTTTTTATCTCCAAGGTTTTTTGGGTCGATTTGAAAAGTAAGCGGTATTACTGCCTTTTTGTTGAAGTTTTTATTGCATACGTATGGAAAGCTGACTGTTTACAAGTGACGATTAGATGAAATGACGCGAATTCATTGTTCGTGTCTTATGACATATTTGTTCACATCTTACTCACAGTTTTTGTACTTTTTCGTACGGAATGAGACTAGAAGGAGTAAAATGTGAGCAAAAAATGTGTCCGGATGCGATCGGTAAATCCTGCCAAAATTCAACATATGTACAGCATTTCTTGAAGTTTTGTATAAAAATTATAAAATTAACCAACGTTTATTAAAAATGACCACAGTCGCCAATTGGGAGCACCAAGCGAGGTCAAAACTTCCTCCAACTGTCCACCTCTTCTCTTCTTCTGTTTACAAACTTCCAGAGCGTATTCGTTCATCCGCAACACATGACCTAGCTGATGAAGCTTTCTATTTTTATACGCTGCACTGTCGTCATATCTGCGAAAAGCTCATATATCTCGCCATTATACCTCCTTCGATACTCGCCGTCGACATCACGAATAGGACTATAAATCTTCCGGAGAATTTTTCTCTCGAATGCTCCAAGAGCCATCTCATCTTCTCTCGACACCTTCCATGATTCCGAGCCATACATCAGGACAGATATGATGAGTGACTTGTAGAGCGAGAATTTTGTTCGTCGAGAGAAGAATTTACTTTGCAATTGCCTACTCAATCCAAGATAGCAATTGTTCGCTAGAGTTATTTTCTGTTTGATTTCTAAACTTATTGCTTAAATAAGCACTTGTTGGCAAGATTTATTCTCCGTTTGATTTCTAGGCCGACATTGTTTTGGCTGTTAATGCTTTTTCCCAAATAGACGAAATGCTTTTACAGTCTCGAATTTATATCCGTCAACAGTGACGTGGCTACAAAAACCACGATGACAGCAAGTACTTCGTCTGGTCCACATTTACTGCAAAACCCACTTTTTTTGCTTCTTTATTTTATACCAACTCTTCGCTTCCATGTTTGAACAGCCCGTCGGGTATCCCGTCATCATTTGGCACCTTGTGATTTTTTAGCCGTGATATTGCCATTCTCACTTCACCATAGTTGAATGTCGGAGCGTGTTTTTCATCATCGCCAATCGGGGTATAATATACACCGAAAATTTAATTCGTACTCCGGCGTAGTCGTTTATTCAGGTAATAGTTTTAAATGCTCCGAAAACTGGTAATAAATGGAAAAATTCAAAAGCTCTACGTCATCAAACTTGTATTTCAAATTCGATTACAAATACAACAATTCCGGAATGCTAGATCTTGGCTCATTTGTTTATGTGACTACATATAAAAATTCTAAATGTAAACAATAACAATTTAAAATCATTTCACTGTAATTACAAAATTATTGCTTTTACTGAAGCTTGGTTGAAACCACATGTTTTTGATTCCGAGATTCTTTGTGACGAGTATCGGTCTTATAGAAATGATCGCTTTAACAGAACCGGGTGTGCTGTTTTCCTGGCTGTACATTTTTCAACACCATCCGAGGAGGTTAATTTACCAGCTACTGATGACATCGAATTTAAATGCGTTCGAATCCTGTTAGAGAGAGGATGGATTTACTTAGTCGTTTGCATATATCTTATCTGAGATGCTCCCAAAAGTAGGAAGTATCACTCACATATACACGCGCATGGGCTATGCGAGAAGCTATAATCAATGTGGATCTGTAATTATAGCTGAGAAATTTATAGCAGGTAAATGAGTAGTAAACTCTAGATATAGAAACGCCTAGAAGTATGCGAACGAGGAAATCACAGAGTATAAAAGGAGGTAAAGCTGAGAATCAGAATCGGTTTGATTTAAACACGCATCTGTTGAGAAGTGGAAGTGTTATTGAAGGTCATTTTGCATTGTTGAATAGTGGAGTTATTTATTGAACAGTTCAGTGATTCGAACGATTGGTAGAAGGTTGCGAATAAGCTGAATTGCACTAAATTCGTTAAAATTGGTGTCAAAAGAGGAATTTTTGAATAAATTTCGAAGATTCCGAATAAAACTTGGGCATGGTTAAGTTGAGTGAATTGAGGATCCAGCAACTGAAGAAGGAGTTGGAGAGTCGTGGATTGAATACAACCGGCAATAAGATCGAACTTAAAGCACGGCTACGAGAGGTAATGGAGTTGGAAGGAATTGATGTGGACGAGTATGTTTTTTATCCTGATGTGGAAGAGCCAGCGACTAAATTGGAGGAGAAGATAGAAACTCCGAATCCATTGGCAAGTGTAGACACTAACGCGATACTAGCAGTGCTGAAGCAAATGTCGTCGCAAATATCTACCGATATGTCAACACAGCTCGAAGTACAAAAGGCAGATATAACATCTCAACTGGCATCTCAACTAGAATCACAGGAGACACGCATAACGTCAAAGATTGAAGCACAAGAAACGCGTATTTCAGAAAGGTCGACACAGATTACATCAAAGATGGAAACACAACTGAAAGAGCAAGAGGCACGCATAACAGTACAGTTTGAAGCGCAAGAGGCGCGTATATCACAAAAACTCGAAGCGCGTATGGACGAGAAAATAACGCAGTTTGAGGAAAAAATCGAAGCCGAGGTGGATGCTTTGAGAGGTCGTATACAGGAGTTGCAATTAAATCGCCCAGCTGTTTCAGTAAGCAATACGAAGGTAAAAATTCCATCTTTTGACGGATCTGTTCCTTTTCAGGTCTTTAAGCTACAGTTTGAGAAGACCGCAGCAGTGAAAAACTGGAATGCTGAAGATAAAGTTGCAGCTCTATTCGTAGCATTGATGGGGCCAGCAGCCGAAATCCTACAGACGATTCCCGAAGGAGAGCGGAACTGTTATGAAGCATTCATGGGCGCTCTAGAGAGACGATACGGAACTGAGCATAGGAGACAGATATACCAAATGGAGTTACTGAACCGCTTCCAGAGGCCTGGTGAAACATTGCAAGAGTTTGCGTCGGAGGTTGAAAGGCTGGCACATTTAGCGAATGCGGACGCACTCGTGGAATACACCGAAAGGGTAAAAATCCAGAGCTTTATTAATGGAATACGGGATGTCGAAACGAAGCGGGCGACATATGCGAACCCAAAGCCAACATTCGCAGAAACGGTGTCACATGCTCTGATTCAGGAAACAGCTTCGCTTCTGTGTAAGCCAGTTTTCAAAGCACGCCGTGTGGAAGCAGAAAGGCCAGGCGCTGAAAAGATCGCAAGAACGGAGTGAAAGAGTTATCAAATGCTTCAAATGCGGGAAGCCCGGTCACATTGCACGTCATTGCGATCTTGGTCTTGGTAGTTCCAACTTGGCTGGTCGTAAACGTAAAGCTGGAGGAGATAAGCAAGAGCGAGTCAGATATAAAGAACGAAAACTTACCCCAGCTATTGAATGTCCTATGATATCTGGAGCAAGGTTGCGTACGGTGACTGGCGAGTATAACGAAGTCCAGGGAGAAGTGATCTGTGAAGAAGTAATTGGGACGGTCATGGTTCTACACAAATTCATTGTGGTGGAGATTTTTGATGAAGTCATATTGGAAGTGGACTTCTTAGTTGACCATTACATCAGTATCGACATGCAAAGAAGGAATATGCGCTACAAGAACCAGGATATACCACTTAACTTTAGTTTGGAGAAAGGGTTCAGCAGTAATCGAGTACTGGTGGAGAAGACTCGACAAAGACCACGAAAGTCAAAGGTAAAAGTTGATGGCTGGAAGGGGCCAAATAAAGCGAAATCAAAAGTACCTGCAAGAGAAACACTGGCATTGACAAAACCAAATGGACTCACAAAAACGAAGGAAAGAATTTCCCAGAAGGAATTCGAGGGTAGTTTCAAACCAGAGCGCACTACTCTTGTGGAACGTGGGAACGATACTAATTATGCGAAGCTAATCCGTCAAGCGCAAGCTCTGTGAAGTAGTTCATTGGCCAAAGAACAGAATGTGAGGGAACGGCCCTGGGTAATAAGTAGTAGAATAAGTAGTAGGATGAAACACAGGTACGACAAGAACTATAATTCGGAAGGTTTCTGGGAGAGAGATTTGGTACTGCTATACAACCCTCACCGGCGGAAAGGTGTTCCATCCAAATTTTGGTGCAGTTGGGAAGGCCCGTTCAGAGTTGTGAAGAGAATCAGTGATGTCATCTACCGCATACAGACAATTGGGAAACCACGAAATAGAAGGGTGGTTCATTTGGAGGGATTAACAGCTGTTAGATCGAGAGATTTGTCTGATCGGGATGATCACACTTAGGTGGGCGGCAGTGTGGCGAATATTAGTGACACTAAGTGATACTCACATCACTAGTCTGATGCTAAGTAAATGAAGCCACAACAACAATGAAGCAGGCAGTCACTTGTATCTACATAAACGAATCAGTCATTATGTCGACAAATATGTTCGTACACGCAGCAGAGAGAGACGCACAAACACATTCATAGATCTTATCTGAGATGCTCCCAAAAGTAGGCTATCATCTGTGGAAGTATCACTCACATATACACGCACGTGAGCTATGCGAGAAGCTATAATCATCGTGCATCTGTAGTTATAGCTGAGATATTTATAGCTGGTAAATGAGTAGTAAATTCTAGAAATAGAAACGCCTAAAAATATGCGAACGGGGAATCACAGAATACAAAATGAGGTAAAGCTGAGAATCAGAATCAGTTTGATTTAAGCACGCTATCTGTTGAGAAGTAGAAGTGTTATTGAAGGCCATTTTGCATTATTGAATAGTGGAGTTATTTATTCAACATTTTAGTGATTCGAACGATTAGTAGAAGGTTGCGAATAAGCGGAATTGCACTAAATTCATTACAGTATCATTTATAACTTGTTTGAAAAGTATGTGCCCAAACGTATTTGTTCATATGATGAACCAATGCAATCCTGGATCACTAAAGAACTAAAATCTTTGAAAAACAAAAATTCACGTTACTTAAAATTATATAAGTAGACTGGCTTACATTCCGATTATGTTCGTTATGCTATTCTGCGTCATAAGTATTTTGAACTTAATAAAAAGTGCTATAAAGCTTCCGCCTGTAAAATTAAGAAGAAAATTATTAGCAACCCGCGGTCGTTTTATGGTTTCATAAATTCTAAACGTGGGGAAAGGGTTTTCCTTCCGCTATGAAGTTTAATGGTAACATTTCTAGCGACAATCAAAAGATTGCGAATTTCTTCGCTTTATTTTTCAAATGTAATTATTCCGGGGAGATTGCTTTGCCACCTGGGAAATATCCTTATGAACTGCATTCAAGTAATTCAATCCCTGCTCTACACTTATTACCTGAAGATGTTTTATTGTACCTAAAGACCCTAAAAAATTTTTACATACGGCCCTGACTTAATTCCCACATGCTTTCTTAAAAAATGTGCCGAATTCATCTACAAACCTCTTACTTATCTGTTTAACCTATTTTTGCCCGAGGGCATGGAAGGAATCCTTTCTCATCCCTCTCCATAAAAGTGGCATTAAGTCGTCCATTGAAAACTATCGTGGCATAGCTAGACTGTCCGCTATTCCAAAGTGGTTCGAAGCAATCGTTGCTACAATTCACCTAACATTTTCGATTTCAACATTAATTGCAAGTTCTCAGCATGGGTTTTGTAAGGGCAAATCAATCATAACTAATTTACTTAAGTTTACAACTCACATTTCGCACGGGTTCAGAGAAAATCTTCACATCGAGGTTATATACACCGATTTTAGTAAAGCATTCGATAAAGTATGCCACTCTTTACTTTACTGTGAGCTCTGCTCAACTGAGTATAAAAAATATAAACAATTTTTTTCTTAAAATCATCATTTTTAAAACAGTGGTCTTGGGACTATTTTTGGTTGTGCCTTCATTAGCTGAATGTACTAAATAAACAAAAAAAATTAAATGTACTACGACTTCGTATTTAAAGTTGGTTCAGGCACAACGTAATCAAAATGAAACTTTTGTTACTATAGAAATGTTTTTATAATATACATTCAAGGAAAACTTTAGCAACTCACCCAAGTCTAGACCGATGTCCATTTCTACAATGAGGAGCTTCATATCAAAACGCAATTTATAGAATCGACTTGGCTTAGTGCAAATCAAAATTTTTAAATGGAGTTTTGACTAGACCAATTATCCAGTATTAAGATATAGAAATCAAAAAAAAAAAAAAAAACAAAAACAACATACATACGTGAACACATAGATTTGTATATATGTATGATTTTCAGCAGCCACGGCCCGATTATTCGAACTGTACATACTTAAATAAAAAAACGGTTTCTTTCCTGAAATAAATTGTTGCCTAAGTAAATGGTAAAGCCTTAATAGAGTTACTCCTACCCCCGAAAATTTTCTACATTTATACTGTTTGTATGAACATAAATGGCTCCCCCGTGTATTAGCTGATTTTCACAAAAGCGCTGTAAATGATAATATCAATTCATTAGCAATTATTTCCTTTATTTAAATTTTCTTCCCTAAAAATTTGTGAAGTTACGAAAATAAATTGTCACGATTAGCTGGTTTAGCAGAGTTGCACTGCCACATCGCCATTTTATGCAGGGTAAAAGTGTAGCGCTTTTGCGTTGCGAGCAGGCAACAATTTTCACAAAAGAACTAAATACCCCGTAAAGGCGTTACCTGCTTTTTAGAATAGAACAAAATATATTTACAACCCTTGCGCGGCGTACAAAAAGCGTAACACTTTTGACAGAAGAGAATTATTACCACAATGAATTGAAATTCCTGCGCGGGTTTTATTTTAAAATTATTGCGCAATAAAGCAATATATATATATATATATATATTCCTGCGTTATGTCTCATTGCAAGATTTACCTATTGGGATTTATTAATTAAATTTGTTAATGATATACTGAAACGTATAACTTTACATGCCGGTCGAAACAAAAAACACAATTGAGTACCCACTTTATTTTGCTTATATTTCGTTTTACTTACATTTCTGATAATGAGCCGAATTTTCTGAAACCGACCACTAAAAACCGAAGCCAAAATTCAAATTTGTTTTGCAGATACTCAAATAATCAGATTTTTTTAATTACAATGTTTTTTAAGTTTTTAGTTAAAAGGAATGGTGATCATTTCGACATTTTCCTTTTTGCACGCCACCCCTCAATCGTGATATCTCAGTAAATATACAATGAAACATATCGAAACATGTCGTTGAAAAGATTATTTCACCAGTAGTTAGTGTAAAAAAGATATTAGTTTAATCCTTTATTTTAAAACTCCTAGTTAGGTATTAATTAAGATTATCAGAAATATTTTTTTACAACAATGTAATTATGTTCTTTATGTGTATGAATATTTGACAATGTTGTTCATTCGCACTTTCATTGCTGTGGAAAAAATTCAAATAAATATCCGCCCTTGGAAAAAAAGACAGAATATGCACGTTATCTGAAATAGTAGTGATGTATTTTCAACGTTCAGAAGAGGGTAAAATTTTTACCCGCTTTTAAAAAATAGGAGAAGAAAAAGAAAAGGTTTTCTAAGAAAGCCAGTGCAAAAGGGGATACATAGGGCCAGTGCGAGCTAATATTACTTTTGGCATCGAATAAAAATAAACAAGTAAGGAAGGCTAAGTTCGGGTGTAACCGAACATTACATACTCAGCTGAGAGCTTAGCTGCGTTGGTTTCGTAGATGGTTTATAAGTGGTTACATGGTGGCCACATTCGTTTTGGGAAATATCGACCAAATTGTAGACCAAGGGTGGCGTTTTTTGGACCGATTTTCCTTCATCCTTTTTCAAATAAGGGAAAATCACCATATAGGAAAATGAACTTGGGGTAACCCTGGAATGTGTTTATATGACATGGGTATCAAATGGAAGGTGTTAATGAGTATTTTAAAAGGGAGTGGGCCTTAGTTCTATAAGTGGGCGCCTTTTCGAGATATCATCATAAAGGTGGACCAGGGTTAACTATAGAATGTGTTCGTATGATATGGGTATCATTTGTCGGCTACCGCTGATTTATTTATATATGTAATTCCACGAACAGTATTCCTGCCATGGTTCCAAGGGGTTTTGATTTCGCCCTGCAAAACTTTTTCATTTTCTTCTACTTAATATGGTAGGTGTCACACCCATTTTACAAAGCTTTTTCTAAAGTTATATTTTGTGTCAAAAATCCAATCCAATCACCATGCTTCATCCCTTTTTTCGTATTTGGTATAGAATTTTGGCATATTTTTCATTTTTCGAAATTTTCGATATAGAAAAAGTGGGCGTGGTCATAGTCGGATTTCGTCCATTTTTAATACCAAGATAAATTGAGTTGAGATAATTGCGTAAAGATACATCGATTTTTGTTCAAGTTATCGTGTTAGCGGCCTAGCGAAAGGACAGACGGTCGACTGTGTGTAAAAGCTGGGCGTGGCTTCAACCGATTTCGCCCATTTTCACAGAAAACAGTTATCGTCATAGAATGCTCTTGCCAAATTTCACAAGGATTGGTAGATTTTTGTTCGACTTATGGTATTAAAAGTATTCTAGACAAATTGAATGAAAAAGGGCGGAGCCGCGCCCGTTTTGATATTTTCTTTTATTTTTGTATTTTGTTGCACCATATCATTACTGAAGTTGAATGTTGGCATAATTTACTTATATGCTGTAAAGATATTCTATTTTTTGTTAAAGATTTAGTCAAAAAAAAATTTTTTTTTAAGTGGGCGTGTTCGTCATCCGATTTTGCTATTTTTTATTTAGAACACATATAGTAATAGGATTAACGTTCCTACCAAATTTCATCACAATATCTTCAACGACTGCCAAATTACAGCTTGTGTAACTTTTAAATTGCCTTCTTTTAAAAGTGGGCGGTACCACGCCCATTTCCAAAATTTTACTAATTTTCTATTCTGCGTCATAAGGTCAACCCACCTACCAAGTTTCATCGCTTTAGCCGTCTTTGTTAATGAATTATCGCACTTTTTCGGTTTTTCGAAATTTTCGATATCGAAAAAGTGGGCGCGGTTATAGTCCGATTTCGTTCATTTCAAATGTCGATCTGAGGTGAGTGCCCAGGAACTTACATACCAAATTTCATTAAGATACCTCAAAGTTTACTCAAGTTTTCGTGTTTACGGACGGACGGACATGGCTAAATGATTTTCTTTTTTCGCCCAGAACATTTTGATATATAGAAGTCTATATCTATCTCGCTTAGTTTATGCCGTTACGGATTAGAGTTATGCGAACAAAATTAATATACTTTGTGAGCTCTGCTCAGCTGAGTATAAAAACTTAAATTGTGATGAGCAGTAAAATTCAATAATGCGCTAAAGTAAACTGACCTCAACTTCAACTGCAGTTGAAGCTTTCACCGAAAAACCGCACATAAAAGGGAGAGGTGTTATCCATTGTTTTATTTAACTGTAGTACTTTGCCCACCTAAATGGGTTTCAGGTTTAATGAAAAGTGTCACACTTGGAAGTGATAGTAATACTTTTAAATGTGTTTCCATCCCTAAAAATCCATTGTTATTTCCATCTGCTCTGTTGATTTGTCGTTGAGAGTCGGACATATGATTTACTGCCCTTCTAATATGTCATACAAACTTGATCAGAAGGTCCCACAAAATCTCTTAACAGTTGAATTTATGATGTTTTACTAATGTTACCAAGTTATTATTTACTAAAATATGACAGGGGGTATTAAGCCTCCCGGCAGTCGGCCTAGATCCAGAAGATGCTGATCCGATCGACTCGGATGCATTTATTCAGTAGCGCTGCACAGGCGAAAATCTTTGTTAGATATGTCGTGAATACAAAAAGTTTGTTTTAACAAAGGCCTGTTTAAATTTTTTTGAACAAATTTAACATACATACATATATAATGAAAACATCAACAATATGAACATAATAGTTTAGCACGGCCTTACCAACGCCTTCCCGATACCGGGCCACCTCGGGAAGTATTTATGGCCTTACCACAGTAAGGGGCGCTGCTGTGGCGGACGGTTCTTTCCCCGTATACTGGACCGCTGAGCCCGCCTTGTCGAGCAGGTGGTCGTGCGACCAAAATGAACGACTCAGTACCTGATTGTAATAAGGACGATGTAAAGAGGAGGACTGAGTCGGAATCCAAGGACGACAAATACGAATTAAGCGATGCGTCGGACTCGGGGAGCGAGAGTAAGGCTGATTCAATGAACTCCGTGTTGGAGAAGCACACAAATGAAAACGGAGTAGAAGAGTGGAGAAGGGTACGGAGCAGAGGAAGTAAAAGAGCTCCTCGCAGTACCGTGCAGCACTAAGAACTGTACAGCGCTTGGGAGCAGTGGCCAACCCAACAGAAGTGGAGATCGAGCGCTTGGAATGGGCCCATGAAGCGGTAGAAGTAGGTCGAAGGAAGTTCAAAAGGTTTGCTGCGAGAAACCCTCGGTTCTGCACCCGGTACGAGGAGGAAGAAGCGTCGAATGGCATAATGAAGAAGCAACGTTCGGCGGAAGGCGACAGGCCTGCTTTCAAGAGGCAGAAAGGACGCAGTCCTAGAGCCGCGAGGCAGGACAGTCGCATAGACAAGACAAGTAGGCCCAAAGCTGTAAGACAGATGGGCTCCAATAGCGAGATAGCAACTACCTCGAAAGCTGCGAGTCAGAGGGAAGTTCCAACTACGGAAGTAGGAGATAAGTCAAACTGAGATAACGCTAAGACTCCGGCTTTCTCGGAGGTGCCAAAGGGAGATAACACTAAGACTCCTGCTTTTCCCGAGAAGATGAGTGATGTGGCAAAGCAGTCACTGACTGTGGCGCTGGTTGATCGCAGCAGTCCCTTCGGACAAATAACTACTGAAAGGTGGAGATCTGTGGAAAGGGAGCTTATTAGCTTAATGTTTAAGATGATACGGGAACAACCAAGAAAGCCCATTCCAACCTTTGATTCGGGGGGATGGTAAAATGGTGTGAAGATGATAGCGTGCGACAACATCGCGAGCTTGCGGTGGCTGGAGGAAGTGGTTCCAAACCTCCAAAGGCAAGGCACGAACGCGCGGTTTGAGGTGGTGGATAAAGCGCAATTCCCCACGGTGCCAAAAGTTGGGGTATGGATACCATGCGTGATGAAGTCGGAGGATACACGGCGACTTCTGCAGAATCAGAATCCGAACGTACCGGCACAGGATTGGAAGGTACTTACTGTATATCGGCCTACCGAGGATGGTCAGTTCTACATCTTCCAAATAAACAAGCAGGCGGAGGATATTTTGTACACGCAGCTTGGCACATTTACATGCGACTCAGGAAAAGAAGTCCCGAGGATAAAAACCCTAACATGCAAGAGGTGGGCGAAGTCGAAAAGGACCTCAAAAGCCTAAGGGAAAAAAGACAGGTGGAGGTCCCCGACGTCACCACGAACGTGCTAGAAGAGGACCAACCGCTAAATGGTGCTGTGAATCGCACAGAGGAACACCCGGCACAACAGTCACGAGAGGCTGAAGGGGGCTTCGAATACTCTAAACCAAAAGGGCAAGGGGAGGACGACGACGTCAAGACGAAGGTGCTGGAGGGGGACAAACAGCCCAATGGTGCTGCGAGTGCTACAGATAAACCTCCAACCCAGTAAAGTGGCGTCGAGCGAACTCCTCCTATCCCTTGAGGAGAGTTCGTTTGACGTGGCGCTGATCCAGGAGCCGTGGCTCTCATCGGGAGGAAAGATTTCTGGACTTAGCGCGCGTGTTTGGCGTTTACTACGCGCAAACGGAAAGACGGGTGCGATCTGTAGTAATGGTAAGGAAACAGCTGAATTCATATATGCTGCCTAATTACACCACGGAAGACCTCGTAGCGTTGGCCGTTGAGCAAAAGAATAAGCAGGCATTTATTCTGGCGTCCTGCTGCATGGCCCATGCTGCGGAGGTTCCACCTTTAGAAACCCTACGTCAACGAACTGGACTAAATTCCAGAAACATGTAGAACAAAACTGGGACAACCCAAAGAGGTTGCTAATGTAGAGGAACTGGAGAAGTCGAATGAATTCCTAACAAGGACGCTTATGACTTCGTATAACAAAGCTTGCCCTCTAAGAAGATTCGGAGGAAAAGCAAAGCCGCCATGGTGGAGCAATGAGATGAGTCTTGAAGACAGGCAAGAGAAATGTTTAAGCTCGCAAAGACCGAGGAAAGCGAAGCGTGTCGGGACGAGTACAGAGATCTACTGAGGATCTACAAGCATGAAATTTCCAGGTCGAAGAGAACCTCATGGAAAAGTTTCTGTACGGACATAGTGCTCCAGCGAAACAGCACGGTTGAAAAAAGTCCTATCAAAGGGAAACATAGTTCAGGGACTAATAAAGAAAGAGAACGGGGAACGGTCACGTAATAGTGAGGAATCCCTTGAGGTGCTTTTGGATACACATTTCCCATCGGGAGACGGTTTGAAAGAGCCAGCAGACATCACTAACACTTCGGTCACGGAGCTAGTAGTGTCGGGCTTTGTGACCGATACCAAGATTGAGTGGGCAGTGAAGACGTTTTCTAAGTTTAAATCGCCGGGCCCAGATGGTATATTCCCGGCCATCCTACAAGTCTCAAGTAGGGCGGTCGTGGAATGGCTTAAAATAATATTCGATGGGTGCATAAGACTGAATCATGTACCGCACTCTTGTAGAACTGCTCGTGTAGCTTTTCTACCAAAGGCGGGGAAGATCGGTCACGTGTATCCCAAAGACTATAGACCCATTAGCTTAACATCATTTCTGCTCAAAACCTTTGAGAGGCTGATAGATGTGTACATAAGGTCCAACGTGGATGAAAAGCTGCTCTCCACAACACAGCATGCGTACACCAAAGTCGGTAGACACCGCATTGCATAGGATGGTAATAAGCAAAAGAAATCCCTGGAATATAAGGAGTATGCTCTAGGAGTCTTCTTGGACATTGCCGGGGCTTTCAATAATGTTGCAAAATGGGCGATTATGGATGGTCTTAATTACATTAAAGTACATCCTGCCTTAATCAGATGGATCGGCTGCATGTTAAATTGCAGAAAGATTACATCACAATGGTGATTGTACGAGGCCACGAAATCAGTGGACAAGGGCACGTCGCAGGGAGGGCTGCTATCACCTCTGCTGTGGAGGCTGGTCATCAACCAACTGCTCAGGCAATTCGATGAGGGATCCGTAAAACTTACGGCTTACGCAGATGACGTTGCAATTGTCATAAGTGGAAAGTGCCTTCCAACGATTAGGTCTTTAATGGATCGGGCGCTTCGGGATATTCATACATGGGCATCTAATGTCGGGTTGAAAGTCAATGAGGAGAAGACGGATATGGGCTTGTTTACAAAGAGGTACAAGGTCCCAAATTGGACCAGGCCTATGTTAGGACGGGTGACCTTACAGGAGAAACCTTGCACAAAATATCTAGGAATCATCCTGTCATGGAAGCTCAACGTGGAGGAGAGGGTCAAGAAGGCCTAAGGGGCACTATATGTATGTAAAAGAATGCTGGGGTGTACGTGGGGCGTATCGCCCTCTTTCTTATTGGGTTTATACAGCGATTGTAAGCCCTATTCTATACTATGGAGTTATTGTTTGGTGGAAAGCCACACAAAAAACAACATACCTCAAAAATTGGAGGGGGTATGCAGACTATCGATGCTTAGCATTACGGGAGCCCTGAAAACAACCCCGACGGCTGCATTGTATGCCATTCTGCACATTCCACCTGTATACCTGTTAGCAAAGAAACCAAGGCATTAACGACCGCAACCAGGCTTGGTGCTTCGGGCAGCTTGAGTGCCGACCATATGGCCATAGTAGTATAGCGTCATCAATCACAAGACGAACAGACTACCTGATTCCCTATCTGCGCTTCGAGGGAGATCTTAAGGCCACTATAGAGGTGGACGGTTGGCGCAAGAGTGTGCAAATGGCGGACGAGGCGACACATGTGTACACGGATGGTTCCAAAGTAGTGGAAGGAGTAGGGTCTGCGGTATACTGCGCTTATCCGGAAATAAGCAGATCCTACAGGCTGCCGGATTACTGTAGCAATTTCCAAGCGGAAATATTAGCCGTAACCAAATCAGTAGAAACCTTGGAACAGAATAGCTTAAGCTGCAACCGTGTTAACTTTTATTTTGACAGTCAAGCAGCAATTAAGGCAATAATCTCGCATAGCACAGCATCTAAATGCGTGTTAGACTGTAAGCAGTCTCTGGAGAGAATCGGGACAGGGAGAAGCATACATCTATATTGGGTCGCAGGGCATATGGGAATAGATGGAAAGAAAAAGCGGACGAACTAGCTAAAAAGGGCGCATCCCTTGAAGCTTGCTCCGTCCCAATTAGATTGGGCAAGATTAAGCGAAGGCGAGAGGTGTACATGATCGACCAAGCGGGAAAGGCGTGGGTTCGAACGCGGGGATGTAAAGTGTCGAAGATTATGTGTAGGTCTTACAACCTTAGACTAACACAGTTGCTTCTATCATTAAAAAGAGATGACTGTAGACTCATGACGGGTATTCTGACTGGACACTGCCTTCTGGCGTCACATGCCTTTAAATTATGCTTGGTCAGTGATAGCAGATGTAGGAAGTGCGAGTTGGAGGAGGAAACTATCGAGCACATTTTGTACTCGTGCCCTGCGCTTGCCAGGCTAAGACTCCAGCTATTAGGAGTGATACAGCTGTCAGATCTAGAAGCAGCAAGTGGCTTAAGTCCTAGGAAGCTTCTAGTATTTGCCAAGAGGACGGAGTTATTTTATAACGTAGGTCCTGGTTTTTGATAGGGTTTTTCAGTTTGGTCGTTAAAACAAACTTCTGGTAACACTACGGACTCAATGAGTCTATGTGAGGTCCTCATGGACCGGCCAGTTCAACCTAACCTAACCTACCAACACCAAATATACCCAAATAATGAATCTCTTTTAAATCCAGTGAAGGTCCATCGATATTAACCTACTGGTTTATGTGAAAAAAGTACTAAAACCAAAGAGGAAAAAATATAATAAGAGCCGTCACTCATTATTTTGTGGCGAGTAACTCGCTGGAAATTAAAAAAATTGATGCCGAATGTTTTCTTCCATGCCGTGTAGGCACCTTGTGCAACGATTTTTGGCAAGAGAATTAAATTTAATACCCCATGAAAATGTATAGAAGACATTTATAAACATCTCGCCCAAAAAAATTTTGCGACTAACTCTAAGTTAACATCGAGCGAATTCCCAAAAAATAACGAGTGACTTCTCTTATTATATTTATCCTTTTTGCTAAAAGTACTATATTTTGCTCCTCAAAAATGCAAAAAACAACACTTTTTCGGGAACAACGTTGGTGAAAATTTTTCAGATAGCCGAATGACAGAACAAAGAAGAATGAAGAGCGAGACAATTGACGGCTTACTTCACCTGGTTATTCCACCATGACTATTTCATTTTCCTGAAAAATAAGTCATAGTTTTTTATGGTTTCAGAAAATCCGAATCGATAATAATGTAAAAAACTGAAATAATTATGTATGATGTCTTGATAAAATAGTTCTTCTCAAGAATTTATAAATGTAGGGCGTTTTCAGCAAAAGCAGCTGTGAATCAATCGTTGAGTGATGCTTTTAGGAACTTTTAATCCAGACAACAATTTTGATTCCACGTCAAATTACTGAACATACATTTTTTTCGCTTCATTCACGTTGATATCGACCCAACTGCCAAATGAAATAAATGTCTTTAAATTTTAAGGAAAAGGACTTCTTAATATATTTTTTACACTTCATTATAATATTAATATAAACAAGTAAGGAAGGCTAAGTTCGGGTGTAACCGAACATTACATACTCAGTTGAGAGCTATGGAGACAAAATAAGGAAAATCACCATGTAGGAAAATGAACCTAGGGTAACCCTGGAATGTGGTTGTATGACATGTGTATCAAATGGAAGGTATTAAAGAGTATTTTAAGAGAGAGTAGGCCATAGTTCTATGGATGGACGCCATTTAGGGATATCGCCATAAAGGTGGACCAGGGGTGACTCTAGAATTTGTTTGTACGATATGGGTATCAAATGAAAGGTGTTACTGAGCATTTTAAGAGGGAGCGGGCCTTAGGTCTATCGGTAGACGCCTTTTCGAGATGTCGCCATTAGGATGGGCCAGGGGTGACTCTAGAATATGATTGTACGATATGGGTATCAAATGAAAGGTGTTAATGAGTATTTTCAAGGGGAGTGATCCTTAGTTCCATAGGTGGACGCCGTTTCGAGATATCGCCATAAAGGTGGACCAGGGGTGACTCTAGAATGTGTTTGTACGATATGGGAATCAAATGAAAGGTGTTACTGAGCACTTTAAGAGGGAGTGGGCATTAGGTCTATAGGTGGACGCCTTTTCGATATATCGCCATTAGGGTGGGCCAGGGGTGACTCTAGAATGTGTTTGTACGATATGGGTATCAAATGAAAGGTGGTAATGAGTATTTTAAAAGGGAGTAATCCTTAGTTCTATAGGTGGAAGCCTTTTCGAGATATCGCCATAAAGGTGGACCAAGGGTGACTCTAGAATGTTTGTACGATATGGGTAACAAACGAAAGGTGTTACTGAGCATTTTAAGAGGGAGTGGGCATTAGGTCTATAGGTGGACGCCTTTTCGAGATATCGCCATTAGGGTAGGCCACGGGTGACTCTAGAATGTGTTTGTACGATGGGTATCAAACGAAAGGTGTTACTGAGCATTTTAAGAGGGAGTGGGCATTAGGTCTATAGGTGGACGCCTTTTCGGGATATCGCCATTAGGGTGGGCAAGGGGTGACTCTAGAATGTTTGTACGATATGGGTATCAAACGAAAGGTGTTACTGAGCATTTTAAGAGGGAGTGGGCATTAGGTCTATAGGTGGACGCCTTTTCGAGATATCGCCATTAGGGTGGGCCAGGGGTGACTCTAGAATGTGTTTGTACGATATGGGTATCAAATGAAAGGTGGTAATGAGTATTTTAAAAGGGAGTAATCCTTAGTTCTATAGGTGGAAGCCTTTTCGAGATATCGCCATAAAGGTGGACCAAGGGTGACTCTAGAATGTTTGTACGATATGGGTAACAAACGAAAGGTGTTACTGAGCATTTTAAGAGGGAGTGGGCATTAGGTCTATAGGTGGACGCCTTTTCGAGATATCGCCATTAGGGTAGGCCACGGGTGACTCTAGAATGTGTTTGTACGATGGGTATCAAACGAAAGGTGTTACTGAGCATTTTAAGAGGGAGTGGGCATTAGGTCTATAGGTGGACGCCTTTTCGGGATATCGCCATTAGGGTGGGCAAGGGGTGACTCTAGAATGTTTGTACGATATGGGTATCAAACGAAAGGTGTTACTGAGCATTTTAAGAGGGAGTGGGCATTAGGTCTATAGGTGGACGCCTTTTCGAGATATCGCCATTAGGGTGGGCAGGGGTGACTCTAGAATGTGTTTTTACGATATGGGTATCAAATGAAAGGTTGTAATGAGTATTTAAAAAGGGAGTAATCCTTAGTTCTATAGGTGGACGCCTTTTCGAGATATCGCCATTAGGGTGGGCCAGGGTGACTCTAGAATGTGTTTGTACGATATGGGTATCAAATGAAAGGTTGTAATGAGTATTTAAAAAGGGAGTAATCCTTAGTTCTATAGGTGGACGCCTTTTCGAGATATCGCCATAAAGGTGGACCAAGGGTAACTCTAGAATGTTTGTACGATATGGGTATCAAACGAAAGGTGTTACTGAGCATTTTAAGAGGGAGTAGGCATTAGGTCTATAGGTGGACACCTTTTCGAGATATCGCCATTAGGGTGGGCCAAGGGTGACTCTAGAATGTTTGTACGATATGGGTATCAAACGAAAGGTGTTACTGAGCATTTTAGGAGGGAGTGGGCATTAGGTCTATAGGTGGACGCCTTTTCGAGATATCGCCATTAGGGTGGGCCAGGGGTGACTCTAGAATATTTGTACGATATGGGTATCAAACGAAAGGTGTTACTGAGCATTTTAAAAGGGAGTAGGCATGGGGTTTATAGGTGGACGCCTTTTTGAGATATCGCCATTACGGCGGGCCAGGGGTTACTCTAGAATGTTTGTACGATATGGGTAAATAACAAAAGGTGTTACTGAGCATTTTAAGAGGGAGTGGGCATTAGGTCTATAAGTGGACGCCTTTTCGAGATATCGCCATTAGGGTGGGCCAGGGGTGACTCTAGAATGTGTTTGTACGATATGGATATCAAATTAAAGGTATTAATGAGGGTTTTAAAAGCGAGTGGCCCTTAGATTTATATGTGAAGGCGTTTTCGCGATATCGACCAAAATGTGGACCAGGTGATCCAGAAAATCATCTGTCGGGTACTGCTAATTTATTTATATATGCAGTACCACCTGCCAAGATTCCAAACGCTGTTGATTTCGCCTTGTAGAACTTTTTCATTTTCTTCTACTTAATATGGTAGGCGTCACACCCATTTTACAAAGTTTTTTCCAAAGTTATATTTTGCGTCAATAAAACAGTCCAATTACCATGTTTCATCCCTTTTTTCGTATTTGGTATAGAATTATGGCATTTTTTTCATTTTTCGTAATTTTCGATATCGATAAAGTGGGCGTGGTTATGGTCGGATTTCGGCCATTTTTTATACCAAGATAAAGTGAGTTCTGATATGTACGTGGACTAAGTTTAGTAAAGATATATAGGTTTTTACTCAAGTTATTGTGTTAACGGCCGAGCGGAAGGCCAGACGGTAGACTGTGTATAAAAGTGGACGTGGCTTCCACAGATGTCGCCCATTTTCACCGTCATAGAATCTATACCCCTACCAAATTTAAGAAGGATTTGTAAATTTTTGTTCGACTTATGGCATTAAAAGTATTCTAGACAAACTAAATGAAAATGGGCGGAGCCACGCCCATTTTGAAAATTTCTTTTACTTTTGCATTTTGTTGCATCATATCATTACTGGAGTTGAATTTTGACTTAATTTACTTATATACAGTAAAGATATTAAATTTTTTGTTAAAATTTGAATTTAAAATTTTTTTTTTTTAAAAGTGGTCGTGTTCTTCATCCAATTTCGCTAGTTTTTATTTAGCACATATATAGTAGTAGTGGTAACGTTCCTGCCAATTTCATCATGATATCTTCAACGACTGCCAAATTACAGCTTGCAAAACTTTTAAATTACCTTCTTGTAAAATTGGGCGGTGCCACGCCCACTTTTCCAAAATCTTACTAATTTTCTATTCTGCGTCATAACGTCAACCCATCTACCAAGTTTCATCGCTTTATCCGCCTTTGGCAATGAAATATCGCATATTTCTGTTTTTCGAAATTTTCGATATCGAAAAAATGGGCGTGGTTATAGTCCGATATCGTTCATTTTAAATAGTGATCTGAGATGAGTGCCCAGGAATCTACATACCAAATTTCATCAAGATACCTCAAAATTTGCTCAATTTATCGTGTTAACGGACAGACGGACGGACGGACGACATGGCTCGATCAAATTTTTTTTCGATACTGATGATTTTGATATATGGAAGTCTATATCTATCTCGATTCCTTTATACCTGTACAACCAACCGTTATCCAATCAAAGTTAATATACTCTGTGAGCTCTGCTCAACTGAGTATAAAAATTGTATTCAAAAAGTGTTGACACTATTTTATGTTCTTCTTCGGGATTCGTATAGGGTCTTTTCAGAATGTGGCCCACCTTAAGGGATCAAATGGAAATCTATTCGGAGTAATATCGTACACATTTGAAATCTTTTTGTCATGACTTTTGTATCAATTTGTATCATATTTGAAACCTTTTCTTAATGATGTAGAAGCAAGTTCGTAAATTGCGGAGTAATTTTACATCTACTTCGGGATTATTTCGCAAACGCTATAGTCTTTTATCGAAACCATATCGGCAATAGTTTCAGGACTTTTTGACAAAAGCCTCATCAGCTCGTTTTCGGTAAAAACAGATACCGTTGAGTTATCCATTTGTTATCGAAAGCGAAGCTTTCATCAAGTCATCGGTTTGTTACTGGATTGTTGGTTATCGATGTATTATTGACAGCGCCGATAACGTTGCTTTATAAAAAAAGCGATAAAACTTCGATAACTCGTCGTTAAGAAACCGATAGCATGCTGATACACTCAGAGAAAAAATCGTTCTAAAACGAAAAAAAAGTTCAAAGTTAAGAACATTCGTTGACAAAACTCTGTTAAGAACGATTTTATAAGCTTTTATTTAGTTTCACTTGGCTATTGTATGTAATGAAATCTTGCAAGTTAAATTTGATACATTTCTCGGTGTCCGATTGAGCTGAAATTTTGCACACATTTATTGTATGGTGCTGCTGCGGACACGGCTGCTGTGGACTGGTCTTGGAAGACTGGTAGTGCGAAGAGGGGCGACCAGAAGGTGGGAAGACGAGGTGGCACCGTGGGTTGTTCGCTGATATATAGTGGCGCAATATGCCTTTTCTGACGCATCGCAGAAACCATGCAGTTCAACCTGTTGTTTCGGGATGTAGTCAACCCATAGAGGTATCTTTATATCTGCGATGTTGGTTCTTCTAATACATTATCATATAGTTCCTTGAGATTTACTGTTCTGGGTAGAGTTTTTTCCATCCCTAAAAATTGGCTGAGGGCCGAGGGGCGCGAATTGGATAAGGAGATCGCGTCAGGGAAGCTAGGCTTAAATGGGAGCCTGACCACATAACGTCCATTATCCGCGCGGGTAGTTGTGCCTGTGTAATAATTTTCAGAAAACTCATCTTCAGGAGTTTTGTCATTGAAGCTGGGTATTTGTTCCAATTCCCAAAACTTCCGTAGTAGGGAGCTTAGTTCGCTATTAGTTACCTCTGAGACTTGTATGAAGTAGGAGATTACTTCCACGGGCGTCTTGCCGCTGATGATCCATCCAAAAAACGTGTTCTGAGCTAACAGATGGGGTGAGAGCTTTTTAACGCCTTCTTTAATTATTTGGGGGTTATGTCACTACCTAGAACAAGGTCTATTTGGGGTGGAGGGTGACAATTCGAATCCGCGAGCTTAAGAGGCGCCCATTTCGCTTGGAGTTCGTTGTTCCGTTGGAAGTTTGGGAGCATTTTCGTGTGTGCCCTATCTAGGTTTCGCTTTGAGGGAGGAAACATAACTTTACAAGTGGGCGTTTGAGGGTGCCGGTTTGAGTGCGAGCGTCGACAACGCGTATATGACCATCTGGCCCTGGGTATAATTTTTCAATGCGTCCTAGACGCCACTCTGTCGGGGGGAGTGATTCGTCGTGAATACAAACGCATTCACCGACTTTGGGTTCAGTTTGTGGATTTTTCCACTTCTGCCGTTTCTGCAGATCTTTTATGTAGTCTTCTTTCCATCTTTTGCTGAATTGGTGATGGATGCCTTTTAACCTTTCCCAACGGTTCGTAAGGGACAAATTTGCATGATCCACTTCCGGGATAGCCAGGAGAGGGCAGCCTCTGAGGAAGTGACCCGTGGACTGTAGATCCATAGGTCGCTGGTTCATATCCGGCTCGAAGGACCACTTTTTAGGGGGTTTCCTTCTTTTAGGAGTGGATACGGCTGCTGCGGACACGGCGGTGTCGACTATGTGGTGGTGATGGTGCTTTGATGGTGACGATGTGGTTGTATGTGGCGACGGTGGCGAATGGACTTGATGGTCTATAACCCGCTAAGTTTTAGCAAATAGTGATTTGGTTTGTGTAGTTTCACAAATATTGGAACACCTTTTAATGGTTATTTACACAACTTTTAAATTTATAGATCTTGGAGTCAACTTTTAAAGTTTAAAAAGTTTGCACACATGTATAACTCCGATGACAATGCAATATTACTTTGCGAGAATTCGATAAATTAATCGATAACAGAGTTATCGGTAAAAATTTGTATTCACAAGGAAATAAAATCCTAAGTCTTCAAGAACGCAGGTAACTTCGCTTTGTTTGTGTATGCAACAAATGTAGAAGTTAGGCTGTTATTCCTCAATGTTGCATACTTTTTGTTGCATACTTTTCTGCGCACTTGATTTTGTTTTACAGATTTTTGGATATCAGGGTTGCCACTTTGAGTCCATTTGGACTAAAAATGGTCCCTTCCAACCCCATTTAGTCCACTGGTCTATTTTCTTCAATTTTGGTCCTTTTTTGGCATTTGCCATGGTTTTGGTACTTTTCTTTCTTTTTCACTCAGGTAAAAATTCACAATATTGCCCAAAAAACTTGCAGCACACATATAATTTTGAATTTACCTGAATGGATTTCTCACCACAAAAAAATTGCTCAGTCAAGAAAAATGTACGAGAACAGTGACATTTCACATAGGAAATAATTTAGGCGAGGCATTAAAAACAAAAGTGTTGGCAAACACACTGTCGTTAATTGTTCATGAAACAGCCGACTTATGAAAAAAACTCTTGTTTAATATTAATAATAATAATAATGACTAGATATTTCCATCGGTTATTAAACACTTAGTGAAAGATTTTTGTCACTAGTAGAGCGAAAAGTATGTATTTCAAATGCATTTGCGCCTCTAAGAAATTTGACAAGGCTTGCAACTGATGAAGCGTGGAGTTTAATGAATTGAAAACTAAGTAAAAGCATGAAACTAATTTATTTTGTATTAAGTGTACTTGCCACTTACTTAATTCAAGCCTACCGAGAGATATTGAGACTTTGTGAAGGCACGTCGATATTTAAATCTTTTTCACCCAGCACAACAAATATTTTAATTGGAAGGCAGAAATACTTCTTGAAGGCGATAACTTAATAAATGTACAACTAATGCGATTCAAAAATTTTATTTTTATATTCAGCTTTTGAAGCAAATGCAAAAGATATTTGATTTTGGAAGAAATATTTTGTGTAAAATTATCCCCGTAGGTGCTAGCATCAACCCCTAATGCCAGGTATGAAAACTCACACTTAATGAATCTAGGCTATGATATAAAGTTTAAACGTTAAGAAGAAAAGTAAGCATATATAGAAATAGAACTAACAAAATTGCTTAGTTTCATTTATGCTCTACTGAGTTTTCCACATAGTTCGACCAGAACGCAAATTTTGGAACCCTTCCTTACTAAAACTTAACTCCGCTAATCACTTTATTTCATTGCAACCAACAACATAATGCTGGAACTGAAAGCTTTGTAAGCAAATCTAGGTTCACCACGTTAGGTTGGTGAACGACATACACCTATTCTAGAAATGTGAAAATATAATACCATGAACTACATTTTATTTTTGTTTGTTCCTTAAATTTAAGCGAAGTATTTATTATGTCCAATAAAATTGTATATAGGAAACCATATAAACATCCTAAAGTTTTGTATTTTACAACGAATAGGACCTCCTTATATACCAATAAAATAAAACAAAAATTTGGTCCTTTTTTTGAGATTTGGTCCTTTTTTTCGTGAAATTTGGTCCCAAATGAAAACATGGTGTGGCAACCGTGTTAGCGATGGAACAGAGCAGAGATCTGCAATGAGTAGTTGTAAACTGAACGCGACATAGGCAAATTCACAACAAAATATGATTTTAAGTTAGTTAACACTCGAATAGAAGAACTTGACTGTTCAAATTTGACTTCGAAGAAATCTTGTAATGTTGATGCATTAAAAGAAATGGATAGGATGAGAAACGTTACAAATAACTAAGTAAAGATTACATAACTAATTTAAACAATATTTTACCCTACTAAAAATTAAAAAAAATCATATTTAAATTAAATTTAACAAAAAAGTTTTTCTAAGAACAAGCTTCTATTACTTGTTCATAAAACGAACTAAAAAGTAAAAAATAAAATTAAAGAACAAAACTTGTTTAAAAATAAGCTTTTACTATTGGTTAATAAAATTAACTGAAAAGTAAAAAATAAATTGACTGTAAGGAAATATAACACTTAATAAGTTAATTGTAACCTTTAACGATAATTAGGCTTTTTCGTCTGCGACAAAAAAATTCCATATTGTACATAATTATATATTTTTAACATTAAAATTTGACACCTAAATTATTAAATCTTACAGTTTATATCACAGTCCTAATTGTTCTAATAAAAGCGTGTTACATTGTAATAGCAAGAAAAGGAGGTCCTAAATGTTCTTAATTATACCATCAAAATTTAACTGTAAGATTTCATAATTAATGTGTAAAGTTTTAATGTTAAAAATATATAATTATGTACAATATGGAATTTTTTTGTCGCAGACGATAAAGCCTAATTATCGTTAAAGGTTACAATGAACTTATAAAGTGTTATATTTCCTTACAGTCAATTTATTTTTTACTTTTTAGTTAATTTTATTAACCAATAAAAAAAAGCTTATTTTTAAAAAAGTTTTTTTTCTTTAATTTTATTTTTTACTTTTTAGTTCGTTTTATTAACAAGTAAGTTATAAAGTGTTATATTTCTTTACTGTCAATTTATTTTTTACTTCTTAATTAATTTTATTAACCAATAATAAAAGCTTATTTTTAAAAAAGTTTTTGTCTTTAATTTTATTGCTTATGTCGTGACCGATGGGCATGTTTTAAGAACAGTTTCTCGAAGCATATCGTTCATATTTTATTTCAGTAATCTTGTAACTTAAGAGATTTTTATTTGGCAGATTATTAGTTCTTTTTACCCTGAGATGTGCTTCCTAAAACCTTTTATATTTTCTTATTATTTTGTTCTATTTACATTTTTACTTTAATTAATTTATTTTATTTTTACTCCAATAAAGTTCCTTAATATGTGTTATAATATTTAAATTACAATTCTTGTACTAAAAAAGAAAGACTTTTCTTATTATCAGTGCATTTATTAATGAGTGAAATGGGATGAAATATGCATAAAATATGCAAAACATGTTAGGGATTTATTCAACCTTCAGATGCATAACGACTTTATAACTTAGTCTGGGCTCTCTACGACCTCAAACAAAAATATGCATTTACATACCAATCCGATCTCTGGTCGTAAGCATACCATAAACAACCAATTGGTGTTTCGTTTTCCGCTATATCCATAACCAAGCTGTAGAATTTATTCACTTTTTCGATATTTTATTTTTCGTTTTGGGTAAGTGTTCATATTTGTGTAACTGGTTAGCAATTTGTTGTATTTTATTCATATTTATGAAGCTATCATGGCGTTAAGGCAAGTTTCCTACGAGCTTAAGCTAGCGAGGTAGCCCCAAATAAATACTCCCAAAATGATTAAGTTTTACTTTGTGTAATGTATACACAAACCATGATGCAATTAAACCAGACAGGTGAAGTCAATATTACAAAATGGTGTCGCATTTGACAATACTCGCCCTGTTGATCTTGTGATAACAGTGCTTCGCTCCATTCAATGGCTGCGACCACTCACCAAATTGTCTTAAAATTCCTCTAACGGGAGTCCAAGAAAACTGGCAGTTTCAACAGGGGTGGACCATTACAATAGAAAGGATGTTCATTTCATGTCATACATTACGTATGTGGGATATTTTTATCCCGCAATACTGGTCATCATAACAAGTGATGCTTTTTGATTTCTTCTGCGACATTGATTGTACACAACTGAGAAATATGGAAACAAGTCGTTGACGTCAAAGAGATGACTAAAAATCTGGTACAACATCACGAAGCTGGGGATAAGTACCTGGGCGGCTTCTAAGACGGAAACTCGGGATTGAAGGAATACGGTTTCAAGACCCAATATTTACCTATCTAAATCAAGCGATAAGAGGATGGCTCATTGGCAGAAGGAGGTGAATGATATACAAGTTTATAGCGGCAGAGGTTTTGGAGCAACTATGCTTAAAAAAAATCAAAGCTTATAGATTTACCTGATTGCAAAAACGAGTCTTTTGCCCATCAGATATTAATTTTTGATCAGTTCTGGCTAACCCTGGACACGTTTAGAAACACATGAAATCCTCCCAGCCTTATGATCTGGTTGACAGGCGTTGTTCTGACTTTCTCTTTCTTATCTGAATCATCCATTGACAGGTACTGCGTGTTGAATATCCACCTACCTCTCCTCTGTCTCACCCTCATATTTCCTGCTCCCTCCGCGTTCACACTTCAGCCTATATGAGATCTTTGTTGGCAGTGCAGTTCAACTCCTCTGCATTCTTCCTATTAACCTTAATCGACCCTCTCAATTTCCCTATCCCTTTCATTTCTCCGTAAATCTTCCCCCTTTTCCTTTTACTCTTCCTACTCTCATTCTTCCTGTTAGACTCTTGTTTCTACTATTACTCTCAATCTCCCTCTTGCTTCCTTTACTTTTGCGATCACCCACCCACTTTCTCTATTTTCTTTTTACATATCCTTTTTTTATTTTCTCTTTTCCAACGATTTCCTTTTTTCAGTTTGGAGATATATCGACCTTTGCTTTTTTCCGCACTTTGCATTAATAAAGTAGCAAAAATTTCCCCAACCTGCTACTTAAAAATTCACGACTGGATTATGAGCAAAATAAAATTTTTGTTGTTGCATTACTGATTTATTCTGTCTGGTTTTCATTATATAACTCACCCAGCATAGACATATGTTGACAATTAATATAACTTTTTTTTTTTATTTCCATACTTTTGCTACACATATTTGTTTAAAGTTCAATTTAATGGGCCTTAAAAACAATTAGATTATCTCCTTATGTGGTTATATTTCCATTATTATTATTCTATTCCAAAAAGAAATAATTTACAAGCAGATAAATTGATGAGAAAGTTGACGTGAATGGACCATATGTTTTTGGGGTTTTGATTAAAAATGAGAACATAGTTAATGCGGCTGTGAAATTAGATTTCCATGAAAAAAATATTAAAAGGAAATCGAAATTACATAAATAGTTATTAAAGTTTTGTTTTTAATATCAAACTCTTCAAACAACCTAGAATTTTACTTTCATCTGGGGTAAAAAGCTTAGATCGGTAGTTTTAAAAAGTGATTATATGTTTTAGATTACTTTTTCACAATGTAGTTTGCTCGTAACATTATCTTGAGAGTCACATGCCAAGTAAGAACTAATACTAAAAAGCAAAATCAGGAAGAGTTTTTTAATGAAATGTTGACTTCATACGATGTTTTATAATTAAAGTTGTGCCCTAAAGCTCTTTTGAAGTTATTCTTGACGATTTTCGAGAATATATACATAAGAATGTATGTATATAGTATTTATATTTAGGTATGTACTTGGTTACCTTATCTAACACTTTGATATGAATAAACTTTTTTGCACTCACATTAGAAAAACTTAAATATTCGGTTTTTTTTTTTAATTTTCCACAGGAATATGTACTGATCGACAGAAGACCTGCAAATGCACTAAAAGATGTAAAGTCCTCAATGTAGCATCGTACCACAGACTGTACCTTGTCACATAAAAAAACGTCCCATTACATGTAGTTGATAGAAAGGAAATTGAAAGTAAAAAGACGTACATACCTTTAACCTAGAACCAAACATTTTCTCTCACTCACACGCATTCGTTCAGTTTCGAAAACTTGTACATATTTGAGTACAGATGCTTTATAAATATACATGGACTAACAGCATTTTCTTAGTGTGATTCGATCTATACACATAACTCTTGCGCAGTCGCAATATTTTCATACTAGTCTAAACTTAGAACACAAACGCCATCGTTTCCTCGGACTCCCGCATTTTTTGAAAACATGTATAAATATAACCGGGTATTATAGGCAAAGCACTAGACATAGGCAGAACAAACATGTATTTGAAATAATACAAAAACTGTTTAATGACGTTTTTTTCGTCGTCTGTGTTACGTTTCATAAAATTGTGACAAAAACTAGCGTTGTGCCGGGTATCCGGAACGCCGCCAATACCGGCCCTTTTTCAGTTTACCGGCTATCTGGCCGAATATTTAATGAAGTGTCTGATTAAAAAGCTTTTCTTGTTTTAAATATTTTTGTACGTTAATAAAGTTCAACATTTTTTATTTTGCAAAGGAACAGAAGCTTTTTAGTATATTTATGTATATTATTAACATAGGAAAAGAGGCTTTCAGCGGTGTCTCTTTTTATCCAGTTTGAAGAAACTTGGGACTAATCAATGATTAATTTATAACAGTAGCGAGTAAGTGTGAAAGTTTACTGCAAGAAAAGTTGATTTATAGAGGCCCAACATATTTCATACAGACTTGAGCATAAAACCTATTCCCAAATTTTATTGCTTTGTACGACCCATGTTATTCGACCCGGGTAGTTCGCCAGTTTAAAGTCTGGATAGGGTGTATTATGTTATGTCACGTGGTCACTGCTCCGACTATGTGGATGTAGCCAAAACACTATTTCTGATGAGCGCTTTCATCATTATCAGCCCCGAAGGATCTCAACACTCGGCAAGAGTTGGCGTGAGTCCAGCGCCTGATTAGATGACCCAAGCTCTACATTTGTAAGAGCAGACCGCAAGTGGGCGTGCAGTGTTTGAAAGCCACTGCTTGCAATCCCCCCTCCAGAACCAGCTCGATCTAAGATATCCGCTTCAGAATTGCCAGGGATATATCTTTGGCCTGTTACGCGGTAGAGGTTTACGTAGGATCATTTTATCGGCGGCGTTGCCGTTGGTTCTATTATATACCGGCGGCAAGGCCGGCCAGCCGGCGTTCTTACTTTAAAAAACTTAATTTTTCTATTAAAAAAAAAAATAATATTGTAACGAATTTACTGCAAATCCTCTTATTTGCAACCTTCTGCTAAGTTCGAATCACTAAGCTGTTGAATAAATAACACCACTATTCAGTAATGCAAAATGGTCTTTATTAAAGTACTTCACAATAAATAACTCTACTATTGCTCGACAGATATCGTGCTTAATCAAAACTGCTTATTGCGCCTCTACGGTTGGTGCCTTTATACTCTGTGATTTCCTCGTTGCATCTTCTAGGCGCTTCCAGAATTTACTTAGTTACTGCCATATAATTATAACTACAGATGCACGTGTATAGCTTCTCATATGCGCGAGTATTTGTGAGCGACACTTCCACAATTACAATTGCATACTTTTGGGAGCATCTCAGATAAGATATATGCATGTGTTTGTGCATCTCTTCTCCGCTGCGTGTACGTACAAATATGTAGACACACTGATTGAATTATTGATGTCACTGCTTAGCATCGGCTTAGAGATGGCAATACCCTTAGTGTTGCTAATATTCGTAACAATATTTGGGAAAGCTTTTGTCTATATATATTTAAGGAAATCAACGTTTTGGCCAATTCGGGTTTTTGCCTCAAAATCTCGAGGATTGTTAAAAAATTTCTGTAGTCGCTCCTTGCGGAGGGACTGCCCTTCGTTCACTTACTCCAGGGTGGCTTCGAACCTAACCCCGGTCTTAGGCACTGCGTATGCCGAAAAAATAGTAATACTTTAAATGGTCACACTCTTGTCTGTATGTCTCGTGCAAAGCTTAGTTTCACCGAAGGAGATGTTCTGGGCTAATTCCTAATACTCGACACGATTTCTTTATATTATTTGTGGCTCCTTGATAGTCACGCACAAAGGCGAATTACGGCTGCCATTAATGGTCTTTAAATACTCATGACTCTTATGGCACATTTTTAACAATTAGCATCAATGCTGACCTATTGTTGATCTCGCCAAAAGGCGCCTTCAGTTTTTAAGAGCTACAATTCTCGATGTGCGAACAGTCACTACCACCAGTCACTAGCACGCCCTCATATCATATGCCAGCACAGTATATATATAATGGGTGAAAATCGTATAATCATCGGCGCATCTACATAATTTAAGTTTTACAAGGACTCTGGATAAAATTTTTTTAAATGTAGACCAAAATTTGCAGACGTTTGTGTCAATAGTCTTCGTTAAAACAAAACGATATTTTAGAATGGAAATCGACCGATTTTATGTTGGTTTTATGCTCAGTCCAAAGAGTTGTTTTCCGGCCTTATGATATAAAAGCTCATCATGGATGACCGCGAAGCTTCAGTTTTCAGACTAGTTCGACTGACTGTCCACTACGTTGGAGTAGTAGCACACTCGGTAATTGGTTGGACTGTCTTCTGATATTTGCAAAAACTCACCTGTTCGATAAATATGCGAACGTGTTCACATTTGTAACAGGAGCCGTAACGTGTAGGTGATATTTCAACTTGGTTGATAGGCTATAATCAATTAGGAAAGGTCAAACTGGGAGACTTGGGTGTGGAGTGATGAAGTAACAAAACTAATATTTCAGACGCTATTTTATAGTTTCGCAAATAAACAACTTCTATCGGAACCCGCTTATAGGAGGGTAGTTGGCGGCCCCCGCTGGAGGGATCAGGTGGAAAACGATTTAAATTCCCTTGTGTGACCAATTGGCGCCGGTTGGCATAGAGAAGGAGCGACTAGCGCGCCTTGTTGGACGGCCATAACCATTTATCATAAGCGCCAATTAAGTAAGTAAGTAAGATTTTTTAAAAACCCTTCTACATATATCTTCCCCCTAAGGATGAGGTGAGAATCATTTCAAAGCAGTGTTTAAACCCTTGAAACCTACTAAAGAATTTTGCACCACTGATTTCGCTTATTTTTTATTCATTTCATTTTATTTGAATTCATTGTTTTTTTATAAATTTTTTTTTTAAATTATGCAAATTTAGCATTTAATTTTATTACATAACTTTTCTTTTATTATTTTGTTTTAATAACGTGGTGAATTCGGTGATGCAAAATCCGTGTTAAGCTGGCCTGCTTTTTTATGTGACTTTTTAACGGTTAAATAAAATAAATAAATGTAAGGCGCGATAACCTCCGAAGAGATCTAAGGCCGAGCTTCTCTTCCAATTTGCGTCGTGCTCCTCTTGATTTTCCCTACAAATTGGCCGGACGGGACCTACATGTTTTATGCCGACTCCGAACGGCATCTGCAAGGCAGATGCGTTTTCACTGAGAGGTTTTCATGGCATAAATACACCCGGAGAGCTTGCCAAACACTGCCGAGGGGCGACCCCGCTTAGAAAAATTTTCTTCTAATTGAAAAACTTTACGATGTGGTATACGGTGTGGTAGGCATACGGTGAGGTAGGCGGAGCACGCTACCACACACCACGGTGGCCGCCGAATGGTTTTTGAACGGTTAGAAAGAGTTAAATTGGATTCTTATAACTGGCAGTGATGCGCGTCCGTTGATAACCCTCTCCACCATATCGGACCAATATTCGACATGAACAATAAACGGCCTAGACAGTCTTAAATGAGTAGATAATATAGTAACGCGTCAAACGACGCCGCCGCGGCGCCGATATTTTTGACATTCGGTGACGTTCCTCTAGTACGTGGAAAGTCTTTATAGGACTCCCAACAATACCCACTGGGTAAATATTTAAAGAGGGAGTGAAGCAAAGATCCCAGCTATTCTAATCAGGGCCATTCGTCGCACAGTTTGTAGTTTTTTAAACCTTGCAATGGCTAGCCCAAACTAATCATAATTTAATTTTCTTAGGTAGTATTTTTTGTTAGGTGCGAAAGGGTTTATTGTAACAAATATTTGATTAATTTCCAGGGTATTTGGAGTTCGAGGAGGGACAAGCATACGTGGCGCAGAATCGAGTAAAGTCTTTGGAAGGATTATGTTTTATGGACGTAGATTGAAAGCCTTTACAAATTCGACCCATTGCCTGTGACGGTCCCCACAATGTTTGATGATACCAAACTTAAATAACTATTTATATCTGCTATCATTTCATGTATGCGTATGTTCTTGTGCACCTCAGAAAACCTTTTACACGCTAGTGCTACCGAATTCCTGTTAAATTTGTCATCCAACCAATGGCAAGTGTACCCGGAGAACTTTTTGAGTTTTGTAGACCATATATCGGCCGTGGTACAAAAGTACTTATTTGTCGGTATTGGCATTTTTTATACTAAACATTTTTGAAAATTGTTAGTCTAGTTTGTTCATTAATTTTGGACGACTGTTTACCTTTAGCGATGTTCCTTAAAACATTTTTCGGAAGGATTACCTCTCCACTGTTGAGAGTGGTGATGCCGTATCAATGATATAGCTCATAATTTTTTCGTCAAAGCTTTTCCCTTAACATAACTATTACCTCAGATTATTGATGGTAAGCTCAAGGGAGGAACTATTAATGCAAAATGCGTATTTTGTTATGCACGCCCAATTTTTAAAGCACCTGCGTATAAAACATCCGGCAAAGCATGCGGGGCTTAAGCACTCAAACCGTTCAACAATTTAATTTAGGTGAGAAGAGGTTTTATGACAGGGTGATGAGCTTCACCATCTGAACTGTGGGAAGGGAATCTGTCCAACAAATGTTGGAAGGAACATCGCTAAAGGTAATGAGACGTTCAAACTGAATGACTAAATTAGCGAACGAGATACACAAATTTTTAGTATCATAAAAGATTTCGTATTTATGGAAAATAATGTTTCGATCAGTAGTTGAGTTGATTGTTAAAAAATATTAGCTGATCCGCTTCAAAACCGTTCAAAGTACTCCGAAAGTACTTATAAGTACTATACTTGTATTTCAGCAAATCAAGTACAAGTACTTCGAAACTTATACTTGTACTCATTTTTCGAAGTATTGAGGTACTTATACTTGTACTTGTACTGGTACTTTTTTTTACAGGCCTGATGTTAGCATTGCTCATCCATTCATCGGTCTATCGTCAGCGTCATCCGTACACGTTTTTTTGCAATAACTTTGTTTAAGAAAAGTAATGTAATGTAAATTAAACACTACCTCATTTGACCGCGCCTAATACTCCTGCAAAAAATAATATAATTATGTGCTAATTCAATACTTAGGCCCACTTACAGAAAATCAAGTTATGTCAAGAATGTCAAAAATGCATGAGTTTAACCTAACCTCTCATGTCATGTTAACGCTGAGTTAAAAAATTTAACTTAGGCCCACTTGCACAACGACAAATTATCTTTTAAACTCCGAGTGAACGTGACATACATTTTTGACAATTTTTTTAAACTAACTCTAACTACAAATATAGCTTGCCGTTCTGCAAGTGGGCCTTACAGTTCTGCTGCAACTAATACTCTTGTAAAAAATAAATAATTTATAATTAATATATATGAAATATAATTCTGTAATACTTCAATATTTAACGGGATATTTCCGCCATTTATAAGGCTACAATGCTAACATTTTATATGACCGACTTTCGAAGGTTAACTTAAAATGTTTTCGTATCCAGCTCAAAGTTTGACGTAAAAAGATCTATAAAGCTACATACATCACTGTCAGCCGATTGAAACATACAGGTCAGAGTATAGGAAAAATTTAAAATGTTGCCAATAATCAGGCAAAAGATGGAAGGTTTCAAGCTCAGATTCTAGAGGGAAGTCGTCTACGTCATCTTAAACGGAGGCAGCTTTGAAGCACCCAATAAAGGTTATAATTTTCCACCCGTTCTTCAGCGGTTGGTAGGTGTCTGACCAATCATAAACATTTTTCTAATTTGTATACCTTAAAAAAAGGAAAACTATGTATAACTTTTTCAGGCAAGGTATCTATTGCAGTAATATTGTATGGTACATGTCTAAATAAAAATAGAAACCTTCTCTGAAATATTTGTATATGTGCATGAATAATCGCAAAAAAAGCATCCGTTTGTCAGTTAGGTGAAACTTCAGCAAAACTTTTATTATGTGATAAAAACACAAATACCACATTTCATATTATGTACTTGTATCAAGGTTTCTTAAAATAACAAACAAATTTTAATACGTTTATACCAAAAAGTGTAGCGTGCTCCGCATACCACACCGGATATCCTGGGTTCAAGTCCTGGGCAAAGCAACATCAAAAATTTAGAAAAAAACTTTCTCATTTTGAAAACTTTTTCTAAGCGGGGTCGCTCGACCGCAGTGATTTTGAGTATATTTCTACTACGAAAAGTTTCTCAGTGAAAATTCATCGGAATCGGTGTAAAACATGTAGGGCCAGTCCCTTCAATTTGTAGGACAAATTAAAAGGAGCACGACGCATATTGGAAGAGAAGCTTGGACAAAATTCTCTTCGGGGGTATATAGCATCTTGTAATGTTAATAGGAAAATGGTTGCTAAAGGAGTTTTGAGAAGTTTTGAACATTTTCGTTCAAAGAGGGAGTTGTGCAAAGAGCCCAGCTATTCCAATCAGGGCCACTTGTCGCACAGTTTGTAGTTCTTTAAACCTTGCAATGGCTACCGCAAACTAGATATAATTTAACTTTTTTAGGTATTATCTTTTTTAGTTAGGTCCCAAAGGGTTTATTAAAACTAATATTCTACTCATTTCTGGGGTGGTTACGTCCCCCCGTTCTTCTTTTATATAGCACATTATCAATACAAACTATAAGTGAGTACCTGCCATAGATAAACTAACCTCACGGTGCTCAAACACACAACGGATCTAATTACGGTGATACTGTGTAACAGATTTACAGGGCTTCGATGGCTTTTTGGGGGTGGCTATGTTAGGTAAGATTGAACTGACTGGTCCATGAGGACTCACAGGTCCTAAGTTATAAAATAACTCCGTCCTCTTGGCAAATACTAGAAGCTTTCTAGGACCTATGGCACTTCCTGCTTGTAGATCTGACAGATGTGTCACTCCTTATAGCTGGAGTCTTAGTCTGCCAAGCACAGGACACGAGCACAATATGTGCTCGATCGTTGCCTCCTCCAACCCGCACTTCCTACATCTGTTATCACTGGCCAAGACTATTTTAAAGGCATGTGACTCCAAAAGGCAGTGTTCAGTCAGAACACCCGGCGTGAGTCCACAGTCCTCCCTTTTTAATTATAGAAGCAACTTTGTTAGTCTAAGTCTGTAAGACCTACACACCACGCCGTTCCCGCTTGGTCGATCATGTGCACCTCTCGCCATCTCTTAATCTCTCCTATCTCATTGGGATGTCTACGGAGCAAGTTTTTAGGAATGCGCTCTTTTTAGCTATTTAATTCGCTTTTTCATTCCCATCTATTCCCATTTGCCCTGGGACTCAATATAGATGTATGCTTTTCCCCGTCCCGATTCTTTCAAGGGATTGTTTCCACTGTAACATCTTCGTAGACTGCTTGGCTTTCAATATAAAAGTTATCACGGCTTCAGTTTAAGCTATTCTCGTTCAGTGCTTCTACTGTTATGGTAACGGCTATTAAATCCGTTTAAAAATGCTACAGTGCTCTGACAGGTTGAATCTGTTTATTTTCGGATCAGCACAGTATACCACAGACCACCAATCCTTCCACTAATTTTAAATCCTCTGTGTACCCGTGTATCGCCTCGTCCATACTTTTTGTACCCTTGCGCCAACCCTCCACCTCTATTGTGGTTTAAGTGGAGCATATAGGGAATCAGAAAGTCTGTTCGTCCTGCAAAATTTTTAAAACAAAGATGCGAATACATTTATTTGCATCTTGAGTGTACGAGACTAAACGTAATGTCGTCGGCCAGTTAATAAAATATATCATAATATCTCAGAATATGAGAATTTCGCATTGCATCAACATACCATAAAACCTAAATATTTTTTATTTTTATGCGCTCTTAGATCGTATATTCTATATACTAAACAAAATTAATATAAAACATAGATATACTCCGGTGAACAAACCTAAACATTGCTTTTGTCATAACCAATAGACCAATTTGCACATTCGCTTGTTAAAAAGATATTAAGCGATCGCTATAGTTGTAAAAAATTGCCGCGATTCAAAAATTACCATCACTTTTTTTACTGGTAGTTCCAAATCGCTGTATCGCCCATCACTATAGTTCGGAAAGGTCTGATGGTTGGTAGGAATTGCTAGATCTCACGTTAGCCTCGGACAAATGTTCGACATTGGTTGATAAGTGGCGGGTGTTAGATAAGCCCTCACTTCCCGACCACTGCTGGATCTTCTCCACTACAGAACAAAATGGAAAAATGTATTATTATAACATCAAAACCTCTTGAACGCGCTAATTCTAACCGTACTATCACTAACTCGCAAGAGTTGGACGATGCGGTATGTTCGAGCGGGGATAAATGGAGCCGGAATTCCTCGTGAATTCCGGAAACGGGGAACCTATGGGGAGCCGGTTCTTGAAACTCGCGATAATGAAAATGAAAACTTACCAGCTTTGCCTAGCTGTCCAACAACAACAAGCAAAACGACACTGTTTTTATATATGAAATGTATATGTATATGATAGCCTGTCGCGCAGGCTTTTATTCAAACACAATTGAGAAAATTAAGGTTAAAAATTTCTAATGACAAACACTCACCTGGTGGAACGCTGATAAAAGATTAAGGGCGAGTCTATAACTGTTCGCCCCTTTTATAGGCTTCAAGGAACTGATGCCATTTAACGGATCCGTAAGATGGAACAAAGTCCAAGAAAGGAAAAAAACGCAACGAGTACTTGCAGCGAGTCTTCTACCAGCGACCCCTCCAGGTGAGGTTTGTAGTTGATAATGTAGACTTTAACATGCCGCCCGCCTTGCAGTATCACTGCAATATAAATTCAATATTAATATATAAACTTCATTATAAATTCAATTACGTATAAACTTCATTATAAATTCATTTTTCCTTAACGCTAAAGGTTTTGCTTGTCAGCTCAGTATGGGGTTACTCCGAATATGACCCATCCAAAAACGGTGTTTTGAGCAGCCGGTCGCGTCGGGGTTGCAGGCCTAATTCCAAGACGGAGCATGGCTCCACACGCGTCTACTCCCAGAATCAGAGACACTGCGCTTGAGCGATAGAATGAGGGGTCTGCCAGGCGCAGGTTGTCGAAATCATCGGCGACACGCGCATCAATAGTACGCTCAGGGGCGCTCCTTACGAGGCGCCCAAGGACCTTTGCCTGGATTGACACCCTCTCATTCAGACCCTCCAAGGTAAGGCTGCAGTGTTCCCTTTCATTCCGTGACAGCAGATGGAGTTGTTTTGCAAGGCCCCGAGATATGGTGGATATGGGTTGCCCAAGGTCGAGGATCGCGCGTACTGTATGAGTTGAATTCGCTCTCGAGCGTCTCTTAGCCCTCGGGGTGGACCTTGTTGTGCGACGCGCCTTCGTTGGTTTCGCTGTGCTCGACGCTGGTGGGGCGAAGGAGGCGGCCGAGTAACTATGGACCGGATACCCGACAGGGGTATTCTGAGTACCGGTGTTTCGGCGGTGACTGGCACAAGAGCATTTATCTGCTGGATGTCTTCTTCGCTGGCATTAATCTCCAGTACTTCTTCACTTGATTCCGATAGCTCTCGAGCCCGGTATGGTCGCGGTCGTTGACTTGGCCGATTTTCCACCTCGTCCAGGCCCTGTGGCACGTCATCCTCTCGTCGTGGTGTCTCCCATAGGTGGAGAAGGCTGTGATGCTGCTCATGGCATCGGTCACATCGCCCTGTTGACGGACAATTGCTCGTTACATGGCGCGGTGACAGACAATTGGCACATTGGCGGTGGAGGAGGACGGCGTGTAGTCTCTCCTCTGGTTCCATACGGCGCAGTTGGCGACAGAAAAGAAGTCGGTGGTTGTGCTGACATTGGGTATTTTTAGTATTGGCTCGGACCATTTTGGTTTGACCGATTTTTATCTGAAAGAATAAAAAAGAAAGCTGAAAAGGGAGAATTGGTTACTTAGGGATTTCGATAGGTAGTAGGACTAATTTAACTATTGGCCGTGTAATCACACCAAGGGCTGTGCGTATTTCTACCACCGTACTCGATTATCTTGGCCTGGGAAAACCTTCACCACTCTACCAAGTCGCCATTCATTAGCGGGTAAATTATCCTCTTTCATAATCACTAGATCGTTAACCTCAAGATTTCGTTGGGGGTTTTGCCACTTAACCCTCTTATGTAGCTCCTTCAAGTACTCTCCCTTCCATCGTTGGCAGAATCCTTGATGAATAGCTTTGATCTTTTGCCATCGGTTGACGATTGACATCGGTGTTCCTCGAACCTCAGGTTCTGCATTCGCGAGTATGGGGCTTCCAATCAGAAAGTGTCCAGGGGTGAGGGGTTCAATGCAGTCGGGGTTGTCAGACATCGGACTGATCGGTCTCGAGTTCAGACAGGCTTCTATTTTAGCCAGTAGAGCGGATAATTCCTCCATTGTGAATCGCATGGTAGTTAAAATTTTGCGGAAATGGGTTTTGAAACTCTTCACCCCTGCTTCCCATAGTCCTCCCATGTGGGGTGCTCCTGTTGGAATAAAATGCCAGTGGATTTCTTGATGGGCATATGACATAGTGGTATGCCGAGCCGCTTCAGTCATGAAATTCCGAAAGTCTTGCCTTAGTGCTTTGTTTGCTCCTACAAAGTTCGCCCCATTGTCCGAATACACCAGGTGGGGACAGCCTCGCCGAGATATGAACCGCGCAAATGCAGCCAGAAATGTTGCTGTCGATAGATCGCTTGTTGCCTCTAAGTGTATTGCTTTCGTAGCAAAGCAAACAAACACGCAGACATAACCCTTCGTTAATAGGCATGCCCTGCCCTTATAATTTTTGATGTCGAACGGACCAGTGAAGTCGATTCCGGTATTAGTGAAGGGTCGCGAGAGCTCCGTTCTTTCTGGCGGTAGTGCTGCCATCAACTGCTCACGTGTCCTTTTCCTGTAGATGAGAAAAACTTTGCAATTATTTATTATATTTTTTATCAAATTTTTTAGCTTCACGATCCAATATCCTGATCGCAAAGTCGTAGCATTAGTTGATTTCCCCCGTGTAGGGAAATCAAATGGGAAAATTTTACCACAAGCCGCGAAAACGCGCAGTCGTATGGGAGAATAATTGGACAGCGTTCGTTGTAGGGTATTGTCGATCCAAGTTTCCTCCCACGCGCATTATTCCGTCCGCATCGAGGAAGGGGTTGAGGGTGCGGATGGAACTCTTTGAGCTCACGGCATCAGTTGAAGCTAGCATCCGATACTCTTCAGCGTAGCATCGTTTCTGCGTTAAGCGAATAAGCCGGGCTTTTACCATCTTAATTTCTTCTGGTGAGATATCTGGGGTGCCCTTGCGAGGGGTTAACTTATGCACAGGATGCGTGTTGCGGTAGAACTGGAAGATCCGTGCGATGACCCTGAGAGCTCTAAAAAGTTCGAAAATCGCTCCAGAATATCCAGAAGTTCTTGAGCGCTGGTGGTATGAACTCGGACAGCTCGTTGTTCTAGGTCCGTTTCCATAAGCAAGGCATCTGTTTTGCTTGGCCACTCCGATGGGGGAGCCTTCAGCCATCTTGGGCCTTGCCACTAGAGCGTGCTATCCGCCAACTCTTGCGGAGTCACCCCGCGACTGCCCAGGTCCGCTGGATTATCGCTAGATTCCACATGATTCCACCCCTCCACTCCGACGAGCTCATCAATTCTTGCGACCCGATTCGCCACGAAGGTTGTCCAGCAGCACGGTGGTTTCTTCATCCAGGAGAGCACGATGGTCGAGTCCGTCCATTTGTAGATGGTCGGCTGCGTAACGTCGAATTGGGGGAGCAACGCGTGGATAAGTTCGGCCAGAAGCAATGCTCCGCATAATTCCAACCGTGGTAAAGAGACGGTTTTAAGTGGAGCCACCTTGGTTTTACCTACCACTAAACTGACATGAGGAGTCCTGTTTGTTGTGCGGTCGTACACTCTAACATACAGGGCGGCTGCATATGCCTTTTCCGAGGCATCGCAAAAACCGTGGAACTCGATTTCATGCCACGGTGTGAAATAAGTCCACCGTGGAATTTTCATTTCTGAAATGTGGGTATAATTTTTTAGAAAAGTTCCCCATCGCCGGTGAGGGTCTGGAGGGAGGCTATCATCCCAATCAATCTTCGTAAGCCATATGTCTTGCATCAAGATTTTGGCTTCTACTACTATGGGTCCTAACCATCCTGCGGGGTCAAATAATTTGGCAACATAAGACAAAACCTCACGTTTGGTGTAATTTGGTTTTGTAGGGATTTCCTGGACGCTAAAATGGAACATATCGTGTACCGCATTTCACCGTATACCTAACATCCTGGCTTCGCTGAGGTCATCAATTTCCAGGAACTCCTCCTTTAGCAGGTGCTCCTTTGGTAACGCTGTCAAGGTCTCTTTCGAGTTTGACGTCCATTTCCGAAGGGGGAATCCAGCTCCTTTGAGCGCTTCTATGAGCTCGTCACGAGCTTGTAGCGCTGTCTCGCGGTCATGGGCATCTGCGAGAACGTCGTCGACGTACATATGCTGCTTCAATATCCTGGCAGCTAAAGGGAAACGAACCCTGATATCGTCAGCTAACTGGAGGAGAGTCCTGATAGCTAAGTACGGGGCACAGTTTACTCCACAAGTCACTGTGCGGAGTTCGTATTCTACCAGCTCATCGTTCTGGGACTCCCGAAAAATTATCCTGTGAAACTGGGTGTCTTTGGGGTGTAACAGGATCTGTCTATACATCCTCTCGATGTCTGCATTGAACACATACTTAAAAAAGCGCCATTTTAATAATAGGGCAGTAAGGTCGGCTTGTAGAACTGGTTCAGGGTAGAGAACATCATTCAGACTAACTCAATTCGACGTGGGACTGGAAGCGTTGAAGACTACGCCCACCTTCGTGGTTGTACTGTCCGGTTTGATGACTCATGGTGAGGTAGGTAATAGGGAATTGAGGAGTTCCTGCCCTCCGTGGGCTTCACTGGACTCATATGCCCCAGCATGATGTACTCCCGCAGCACCCAATGGTACTCGTCCTTTAACTCCGGTTTTCGACACATAGCGCTTTCGTTCCGGATGAACTGTTGCACTGCGCTGCTTCGCGAATGTCCAATATTGATATCGTCAGGGAACTCACGTCGAAATGGTAATGCTACCATGTACCGTCCTTCATCATTCCTGATCGTTGTCCTTACATAGTGGTTTTCGCAAAATTGTTCCTCGGGGGTAACGGACTTTTTGTTCGGAACTTGCTCTAATTCCCAAAACCGCGTTAACTGGGCGCTGGAAAATTCCGTATAGAGGGAGACGCAAGACTCTGGACTCGTTTGTAGGGGGAGCGGGGCTGGCCCAGTTAGGATCCAGCCAAAAACTGTTTCTTGAACTAACAAGGAGCCTAAGACATCCTTCTTTACACACCCTTTTATTACCGCGGGGTACAAGTCAGCACCGATAATCATGTCGACCTGTTGACTTTTGTGAAAGTTGACGTCGGCCAACTGCATCGGGGGGAGTTGACCAAGATAGGATTGGTCGACAGAAAACTGGGGAAGACTACCTGTCAGTTGGGGGAGGATGAGGCCTCTTGCCTCGATTTGGAACTGGGGGTCGACAGGTGATCCTAAAATGAACAGTGCTACCTTACGCACGTTTGCAGCGGACGTGGCATTGATGCCGCTTACCTTGGTGTTTGCAGCGCGTGTTGGAAGTATGATGCGTCTCTGGAGGCGCTCCGTGATAAAGGTCCCTTCTGAACCCGAATCCAGAAGAGCTCTGGCTTCATATGCTACTCCATTATGATATACGTGTACCATGGCGGTTCCTAAAATAATATTCTTAAAATTCGCCGCGTATAACGCGTTTACATTCCCTGAGGTCGGTGGGTCCTGAGATGATTGAGTCGTATTAGTTTGGGGGGAGGGACTGGCATTTGATGGAATTTGCCTGTTTCCATTTGGGTTGCGATGCAGGAGTGAATGATGACGCTGATGGCAAGTCATGCAATTAAAGGTACTAGTACAATTACGTGCAACGTGTGAATGCGCGAGGCAATTCATACATAAGTTGTACTTCCTTACTACCCTACAGCGCTCCTCTACCTTCATTGCTAAAAACTTGGGGCACGACTTCAGAGTATGGGGAACATTGGGGCACAGCCTGCATCCTGCCTGCGAAACATTGCCGTCCAGATCCTGCCACGCCGGAATCTCACTTTTGTTGGTAATTCCCTGCTCCCATAAGGCTAGTGTTGCGTCTGGCAGCTTGCTGGATACCAGATAAATAAAGATTGCATCCCAGTTGTCGGTATCAATGCCATGCATCTGCAGTATTGAGATGCAGTTATTTACAGATCGCTGTAAATTTTTTATTTCAGTCCCCCGCTCTCCTGTCACCGATGGCAGATTAAATAATATTTTCAGCTGAGAATTTATCATAATTCTCTTATTTTCGAACCTATCGGAAAGTTTCTTCCATGCAATGGCAAATCCATCATTCGTGAGTGGGGTTTTCTTCACAATATCCCTGGCCTCCCCCCGAGTTTTGTGATTTAGATGGTATAACTTTTCCACTTCGCTTAACCGCGTATTATTTATATATATGGCCGTAAACAGATCCCGAAAGGACGGTCATGCAGTGTAGTCACCATAGAAGATTTCGCTGTCGCACGGTGGAAGTTTAACGCTGGAGCGCACCGTCAAATCAGGCTCGTGTGTGAGGTGATTTACCGTGGAAGAGGGTTGACGGATGAGGGTGAGTTATGGATGGTCTCATCCATCAGGGCTGCGCACGTCAGATATGCTGTGTAGCAGTTTTGGTATTTAACCTTCGCTTCTCGAAAGGCCGCGGCCCCGTCATCGTCGTCGTTAAGGTCTCGGGAATAGCTGCTGAGAGACTTTTTCACTGTATCCCAAAGGGCCTTAAGTTCCTCCTTTTGAATTTCGAGGAAAACACCGTGTGATGTGCCCCTGGAGATTCGTTGAACCGATTTTCAAACTCCAGAAGTGCATCACAAGCGCGAGAGAAATCCTGTACGTTGGCCATGTTCAAGGACCCAGGATCAATAAATATTCGTAAACTGGTAAGATAGGTTGCAATTGCGCTCTCGTACAGTTCGGGCGTGTTTTTAAAACGCTCCTTCATAAATCTTTCATAAATCTATAAATCCACCGTGTTGTGAAAGTAAAAGTGCCTTTGCAATGGTAACACATTTGACAAATCGCTGACTTTTGGAAATTATCATTATTAATTCCAATTATTTAAACTTTTAATTAAAATGCCTTGTGTGTGCGGTCAAAAAGTTGATAGAAGTCAACCGAAAGTGCAGTGCGCTAAGTGCAACAATCTCTTTCACATAAATTGTGTTGATATCCGTCAGTCAGACGTCGATTTTTTATTGAACTCCCAGCAGAGTTTTTTTTGTAAAAATTGTGCTACTCAGCGTCGGAATTCCCTTCGCTCTCCTCCCCCAACTCTCATGATGGATGAAAAGGCTATTGCCAAAAATTCGAATTTGTCAGAAAGTAATTCTTTAGAATCTACGAAATCTAGGCCTGACAATGCGATAAAAAGTGACAACAGTAATAACAACGTCAACAAACAACAACCAACATTGGTATCTTTATTTAATATAATATCTTCTCTTAGAGCAGAGAATGCTCGTGTTTTTAATGTGGTCAGTGCTCTAAAAGATGACAACAAAAAACTCTCGTTAAAATTTGATAGCTTGCACTCAGCTCTACTGGCGTTTCAGCGCGATATGGTAGAAAAAGACAATACAATTGCTTCCCTCACCGCGGAAATAAATTGTTTACGCGGCTCTTTTGAAGTCGCAGTTAAACAAGTCATGAATAATGCCGATGTGTGGTACGGTAATCCCTCTCATCTGCCACCCTCAACTAATGAGAGTGCTAACATGTCAAATACTTCTAATACAACGAACGTTGTGACGTCAGTGCATGAGAATGCTCGCTCGCCTGTTGCTGTTGATGCTGCTGCTTGTGCCATTACAATCACGTCGCCTAGTGTTGTGACGTCAGTGCATGCGGATACAATAAATAATAATGTTGTGACGTCAGTGCCAGTGAGTGCCCAACCATCCGTACTATCGACAAGTGCTGCTGCTTGCACTACTAAAACTTCAACGCCTAGTGTTGTGACGTCAGTGCCTATGAATCCTCAATCATCTGTAGTATCGATTAGTGCTATCTCAAATATTAGTACTGCAGCTGCTTGCACTACTAATACAACGGTGTCCAATGCTGTGACGTCGACGCCTCAGAGTGTTATTTCAACTTCAAATAATTCTCGCAATACGTATGCATCCATAATTACGGCCGTGCCAACGACGGGTATTTCGGCTTCTTCTTCATCCACTCATGCGTCTATTAAGGATGATGGACAGGGGGCAAATGTGTCTAAAACTCGAACTAAAATGAAAAATACTAATTCTCGAATTCTTATTAGAGGATCTAACGCATCGAGCGATCTGGTGGTTGCTGATCGTTACAAATGGCTACATATATCGTCTTTTTCGCCATTTGTAACTGAAGATAATATAATTGAATATGTGGCTAGGCAAGCTAATTTAAATAAAACCGCATTAAGTTGTACGAAGCTAGTAAAAAAAGATGTTGCGTTGGCAAATCTGAATAGAGTTAGCTTCAAGTTGGGAGTTTCTGAGTCATCATTTGACAAATTGCTCAGCTCCGAAATTTGGCCGACTAATGTTACGGTGAAGCCTTTTCAGTTTTTTCGGAAGGCTCACAAAAAGCCTCCTCGCACACAGTAGGGAGAAATCGTCCCGCTAATAAAAGCAGTAACGACTTAAGGATATATTTTCACAATGTATCTGGCATGAGAACCAAGTCTGATCTTGTGTATAATTTTAGTGCGCAAATGGATTATGATATCTTTGTCTTCATCGAGACATGGCTCAATGAAAAATTTTTTGATAGTGAGTTCTTTGACCCAAATCTTTTCAATGTCTATCGCAAGGATCGGGATGCTGGGAAAACTGGTTGCATTCGCGGTGGTGGTGTTTTAATTGCTGTCAAGCGCCAGCTGCGTTCATTTTTATTTCCGCTCAACAATGACGACTCGCTACTTGACCAAATCTGCGTGTGTATAAATGGTTCTGGTTCTGGTGCGCATGGCTCCCTATATCTGCTTGCCTCTTATGTTCCACCAGGCAGCGCATTTGATGTATACAAAGCTCATGCTGATAACATAATCTCTCTTGTTTTACGAAACCTTAATGATAACCACCTCTGCGTGCTTGGAGACTTCAACCTTTGTAATATTCACTGGTCAACAAATAATTCTAGTTATGGTCTCACACCTAATAATCTTTCTTTGAATCACGAACTGTATTTCATTGATAATTTATTGAGTCTCAATTTAAAGCAAATTAGTAAAAGTGTTAATGCCCTAAATAGATTATTGGATCTAGTATTTATAAGTGACAACATTAATTGTGAAGTCAGCGAATGCTCTAATGCAGTTATTCCCAAGGATAGGCATCACCTACCACTGGTCATTACTTGTAGTTTTTACTGTTATGCGTCGGATACTTCAGATAGCAGATTAACATTCAACTTCAATTCGTGCGATTTTCCTAGATTTAACGATTTTTTAATGGAAATAAACTGGGACGAATTACTGGAGGGACTTGATACCTCTAACTGCTTCGCCACGTTCAAATCCACTCTATTTAATCACTGTTTGGATAAAATTCCGGTAAAGCGAAAGAGGCCGTATAAACTTCCGTGGTATTCGAAAGAATTAAAAAAAACTGAAGAACATAAAAAATAAATATTTGCGTAACTTCAAACGGTCAAAGAATCATATATTCTTTACTAAGTACAAGCACTATTTAAAGATATTTAATCATTTGGATAAGTTTCTGTACAATAACTATATTTATAATATTGAGTCGAATATTAAATCGAATCCTAAAACTTTTTGGAACTATATAAAGTCAAAAAAAGGCGGCTCCATTGTACCCTCTGGAGTTTTCCTTGATGATCAACCTGCGCGATCTCTAAGTGAGGCAGCGAACTTATTTGCTGAGTTTTTTAAGTCAAATTTTTCTCAGGATGATAATAATAAAGCGGTTGATTTTTCATTGGATGCCGTTAGTACCCTGAACTTCGGTACGCTTACTCTCTCCTGTGAGGATGTTAGTAAGGCTATTATTATACTTAAATCCTCATCCCAAACTGACGTTGATGGGTTTTCTTCTGTCTTGTTAAAAAACTGTCCAGCCTTGGTCTATCCGTTGACTCTGATTTTCAATAAATCATTATCATGTGGGACGTTCATCGATGATTGGAAGCTCACCTCGATTACGCCCGTTTTCAAATGTGGAAATAAGAACGATGTGCGTAACTATAGACCAATATCCAAGCTGTCCACAATCTCTAAAATTTTTGAGCATGCTGTGAATGCCAAGTTGAGTTTTGCTGTTAAATCCCTTATATCACCCAACCAGCACGGGTTTGTTGCTGATAGGTCCACGGTTTCAAATCTTGCTGTTTTTAGCGAATACTGTGTAGATTCTTTCTCTGCTGGACTACAGGTTGATTGCATTTACACTGACTTTTCCAAAGCTTTTGATAGAGTTCCTCACACAGTTCTGATAAAAAAATTAAGCTGTATCGGTTTTCATTCAACGTTTCTTTTGTGGATTCGTTCTTATTTAAGTAATAGACACTGCGTTGTTACCATTGATGGGAAAATGTCTAGTCCGTTCGTTGCGACTTCTGGCGTTCCCCAGGGAAGTATACTAGGCCCACTTTTATTTATATTATTTATTAATGACATCAGCAGTTGTTTTTCGTTTGCAAAGTGTTTACTTTATGCAGATGACTTAAAAATATTCTCAGCTATTAAATCGCAAGAAGATGCCATAAAGCTGCAGGATGATATAAATAAGCTTCACCAATGGTGCCTGAACTCCTGTCTCTCTTTAAATACGCAAAAATGCTTCCAAATAGTTTATTCAAAATCAACTAACAATTTCTCTACAAAATACAGTATATCTAACTGTGAACTTCAATGTGTTGACGAGATTAAAGACCTGGGTGTCGTTTTTGACAAAAGGTTTTCCTTCATTAATCACATTAACTACGTAACGTCGAAAGCATATTCTATGCTCGGATTTGTAAGGCGCAATGCTTCAAAATTCTCAGACCCCTATACCTTTAAGGTGCTCTACACGTCATACGTTAGATCTCACATTGAATATGCTGTCTTCATTTGGAGACCAAGCAACCAAACGGCCATTTGTAGAATTGAGAGAATTCAAAAAATTTTCCTTAAATATGCCCTTCGCCCGTTAAACTTTTCGGAGCCGATTCCTTCCTACTCTGCACGTCTTTTACTTTTAAGCCTCAAGTCTTTGGAAAATCGTAGATCTATACTGTGCTTGTCATTCATGTATAACGTTATTAATGGCTACATTGATTGCCCTTATTTGCTGGAAAGGATTCGATTTAATGTTCCCCAAAGATCTCTCAGAAATTCCTTTCCATTTTATTACGATTATTTCAGAACGAATTACGCTGGTAATGCTCCCATTACGCGTGCTATTCGGGAGCTTAACTCAATAAGTAATTCCGTTGCTCTTGATTTTTCTATACAAAGAGCTGAATTTATGAATATTTTGAAGTCTGCTTTCTAAGTAAACCGATTACTTTTAGGCATAAGTATTTTTTAAATTTTCCTTGTATCATAGTCTGTAAGGATTAAAATTCATAGACTTAAACAAATAAATAAATAAATAAATAAATAAATAAATAAATTCAACCTCAGAAAAAGTCGGCCACTCTTCGTGGTCGTGTGGGTATGCAAGGGGGGTAAATTGCCTTTAACGCTGTTGAGGGGAGTGGGGAGCGAGGAAGGGAGTACTGCGCTCGCCGCAACGTAAGGGGCTTGCTAAACTAGGTACCAATCAGAAAAAAATCGGCCACTCTTCGCGGTCGTGTGGGTACACAAGGGATGTAAAATTGCCTTAACACTGCGGAGGGGGTGATGAGCGAAAAGGGGGTACTGCGTTCACCGCCCCTTAAGGGGTTTGGTAACTAAGTATCAATATACAACTTACAATAGGCAAAATCCAACAAGCACACTCACCCGCTTAGTTCTTACCGTTGGTCGACTTACTGGAGGGCGGCACTTGCAGATTGCCAAAGCGGTGGGCCGTTCGTGTGGGCCTTTTAGGATGTGTTGCGTGTTATCCAAAGCGATGGGCCGTGGGTCTGGGCCTTGAAAAGGTTGCGCTACACTATTGCTTTCCAATTCGGCGGGCCGTGCGTGAGGGCCTTTGAGATGGTGCTGGTCTGCTTACCCGATTCCAAAAGCGGTGGGCCGTTCGTATGGGCCGATACCTACACAGACCGACGTGGGGAGGTGAGTTCAGGATAAATTACTTACCTGGCCTGTAACTGCCACACGTCTTCCTTCTATCTATGCTCGTTTTATAGCTGACTGTCTGAAATCTTGGACCATGGCTGACCCTCTGCCTCTTGATGACTCCGTATAGCTTTTTTTGGGGGGTATGCTCATCCTTTTTTAAAGCACCATTTTCAATTCACTGCCCTGCTTTTCAGGGACTTTAGCACACACACACAACTGGCCTAGTATGCTCTGCTTTTTTGGGGTATATTCACCCTCTTTTTAGGCATCTTTATCGCTTCACTGCCCTGCCTTTCAGGGACTTTACTCACAAACACTTTTACCTAGATACTCTGCTTTTTTTTTGGGGGTAGGCTCACCCTTTTTCGAAGCACCTTTTTCAATTCACTGCCCTGCTTTTCAGGGACTTTTAAACACACACACAACTGGCCTAGTATGCTCTTTTTTTTGGAGTATATTCACCCTCTTTTTAGGCACCTTTATATCGCTTCACTGCCCTGCCTTTGGGACTTTTTCACTAACACACAACTGGCCTAGTATACTCAGCGTTTTTTTTTTTTTGGGGGTTTATTCTCCCTATTTTAAGGCACCTTTATCGCTTCACTGCCCTGCCTTTCAGGGACTTTTGCACTAACACACAACTGGCCTAGTATGCTCAGCGTTTTTTTTTTTTGGTATATTTACCCTCCTTTAAGGCACCTTTTTCAATTCACTGCCCTGCTTTTCAGAGACTTTTGCACACATAAACAACTGGCCTAGTATGCTCTGATTTTTTGGGGTCTATTCACCCTCTTTTCAGGCACCTTTTTCACTTCACTGCCCTGCTTTTCAGGGACTTTTCCACTTCACTCGCAACTGACCTAGTATGCTCAGCGTTTTCTTTGGGGGGTATATTCACCCTCTTTTAAGGCACCTTTCCACTTCACTGCCCTGCTTTTCAGGGACTTTTCCACTTCACTCGCAACTGGCCTAGTATTCTCAGCGTTTTCTTTGGGGGGTATATAAACCTCTTTTAAGGCACCTTTTTCACTTCACTGCCCTGCTTTTCAGGGACTTTTTCAATCGCAACAGGCCTAGTATGCTCAGCGTTTTCTTTGGGGGGTATATTAAACCTCTTTCAAGGCACCTTTTTTCCACTCTTTGGGGAGTATATTAAACCTCTTTTAAGGCACCTTTTTTTCACTCACTTTCACTACTAAGGCTTTTTATTCACTGGCCACCGGTGGGGACTCTTCGCTTAACAGCCTTATCGCACCGGTATTCTAATTGGGGTCCTGGCCACACTCTTTCGGTGAGTCGGAGCGAAAACTGGTTGACGCTCACCTACTTATTGCGTTTCCTTGTCGCTGACCTCCTTCCCGGTAGATTAGACGGGTGATATGCTGTGGACGAAAAGCTGGAAATGGAAATAAGCAACTCACGAGCAGCGTATGCCGTTTATGGTGTGATGTTAATAGATACACGTAAATTACAATAATTTTACCTTTTGTTCAGAACAAGTTACCTTCCTGTGTGAGCGGTCGTTGTGCCTTCAACACGTTGCTTTTGCTCCGGGGTGCTTCCTTTTCTGTCCTGGTGAAATTCTGGATGATCGCGGCCGCAAAATGTGCAATAAAAACACGAATTTCTTTCTCCATCCAACTTACCAAAATCGTTTTTCCTGGTGGCTAACTTCTGAATGTCAAAAACCAAATGTAAACAAGCAGCTTCTTACTTGCACTGCTTATTCACAATGGATTTTGGTATGGTGTGTTTGTTTGGTTTCCAATGGGACTTGGCAATTGTTGGTGGACAGGTTTTAAAAAAGCAACATTGTTGGAAAAGACGGAGGATATGTATTTGTTGTTGGACGCATGAAGGCAAAAAAGACAAACTAATTGCAGCTGGTTTTATTACCAAAAAAAATGAAACATGTTTCAAGATCCGGCTCGAAAGACCATGTTCGAGCGGGGATAAATGGAGCCGGAATTCCTCGTGAATTCCGGAAACGGGGAACCTATGGGGAGTCGGTTCTTGAAACTCGCGATAATGAAAATAAAAACTTACCAGCTTTGCCTAACTGTCCAACAACAGCAAGCAAAACGACACTGTTTTTATATATGAAATGTATATGTATATTATAGCCTGTCGCGCTGGCTTTTATTCAAACACAATTGAGAAAATTAAGGTTAAAAATTTCTAATGACAAACAATCACCTGGTGGATCGCTGATAAAAGATTAAGGGCGAGTCTATAACTGTTCGCCCCTTTTATAGGCTTCAAGGAACTGATGCCATTTAACGGATCCGTAAGATGGAACAAAGTCCAAGAAAGGAAAAAAAACGCAACGAGTACTTGCAGCGAGTCTGCTACCAGCGACCCCTCCAGGTGAGGTTTGTAGTTGATAATGCAGACTTTAACACGGTATATAAAATAGAGCGCGCTGTTACATTATCTTATAATAAATCTACCCCGATCAGCTACAAAAAGAAGAAATCCCCGCCTTGGTGGCCGCTAAAGTCAAAAGTACATAAGGTATACAACAAATGTTTTCAAAAATGATTTGGCAACAATACCATGAGGCACACACTCCCCGAAGGATTGTTATCGATGCTGAAGGTCCTTTACCGGATATAGATTCGTAACATAATGGGGATTCTCTTCTTGATCAGCTTTGTATCAGAGTACGTGGTGCGTCTCATCTCCTAATCTGTGCTTCCTACATTCCGACGGCAAGCGCTGACGCCATCTATAAAATGCACGTGGACAATATTGTAGCTTAGTTTCTAGGAATTCTAGATGTAATTTCTGCTTTCTGGGTGATGTTAATTTATGTAACTTAGAGTGGATTTCCTGTGACAACAACATTACATTCTTTCCAAAAATTGTTATTAGTTTTCCTGAGTCTTACGTAGTCGATAACATGGCAGGCCCGTATCTTTCTCAAGTGAGCCATTTTTGCAATAGTCTTTCTAGATATCTGGATCCTATTTCCAAGGCTACTATTAATCATATTCCTCTTATTATACTTATTGAGTTCTATAATTTTAGTGAAGTTTCATTTGAAAATGATTGTTCAAGTTTCAATTTCAAACGTGGAAACTTGCATAATGTAAATTTGGATATAGCTTTAGATTGGGACTCCTTACTTGCTAATATCAATGCTGGTGATGCTTTGAAGTATTTATAGAACTCAAACATTCTGTACAAAACATGTTCCAGTTTTTGCCATAGGATACCATGGTATACAGCGAAATTAAAGAGGTTAAAGAATCTAAGATACTAATTTTACAAAAAGTTCAAGTCTTCTAACTCTGTTTCTCATAAAGAAAAGTTTCACCTATCCCTAAATAAGGACTTATACCGAGATTATGTTCACAATTTTGAATCTGAGATCAAGCAACATCCAGACCCATTTTGGCGTTTTGTTAAATCCAAAAGAATGTGTTCTAGCATACCATCGGATGTGCTCTACAATGGAACCAGTGCATCCTCCCCGCAAGAGGCTGCCAATCTTTTTGCTGACTTTTTCAGCTCTAACTTCGAGTCGTCGTCTGAGCCGCTCGATGACAACTATTTCCCAGATACCAATTCACCAATTAATTTTGGATCACTTTCCCTACCGCTTGATGATGTACTCGATGGTATTCTGCATATTAAGTCGTCTACGAGTTATTACGTTGATGGCTTCTCATCTTACCTTTTCAAAAACTGCACTGCTGTTGCTTATCCTCTTATGATAATTTCTAATAAATCACTTCATTCGGGCGTTTTTATTGATGCCTGGAAAATTACCTCTATCACGCCTGTTTTCAAAAAAGGTAATAAAAATGATATTGCCAACTACAGGCCAATTTCGAAATTGTCAACCGTATCTAAAATGTTTGAATATATTGTCAAGCAAAAGATGTTTTTTTCCATCAAGAGATATATTTCTATCATCCAGCATGGCTTCATGTCTGGTCGATCCACGGTTACCAACCTTGCCGTGTTTTTGCGAATTCTGCACATCTGGTTTTAATGATCACCTGCAAGTTGACACTATCTATACGGACTTTTCCAAGGCCTTTGACATAGTGAGTCACACACTTTTAGTTGAACAGTTGGCGCATTTGGGCTTTCACTCTACTTATTTATCTTGGATAAAATCTTACCTTTCTTTTCGCCACTGCATTGTAATGGTTGACAATTTAACATCTTATGACTTATGGCCTCCTCTGGTGTGCCTCATGGTAGCATTCTGGGACCCTTACTCTTTATCATTTTTATTAATGATATTTGTAAGTGTTTTACCTTCTCCAATTTTCTGCTCTACGCTGACGATCTTAAAATTTATTCCTCTGTTGGTTCTCTGTCTGATTCATCTAGAATTCAGAATGATATAAACAATTTTGTTTTGTGGTGTAAAAAAATCGAGTTCTTAATGTTAGTAAACGTTTCCATGTGTCGTTTTCGAAGTCTCGTTCCTCTATTCCCACTTCATATTCCATTGGCAACTCTACTCTGTCCACCCTGAATGAAGTATCCGACCCGGGTGTTATTTTCGATGCTAAGTTTTCATTCTTGAGCCATATAAAGAGCACTATAGCAAAATCTTATGCTATGCTTGCTTTCATCCGTCAGTTTAGTTCGGACCTTAGTGATCCATATACCCTGAGGCTCTTATACACGTCACTTCTTCGCTCCAAACTTGAATATGCGGTCTTCATTTGGAGACCTTATTTTGATTGTCATATCAAACGACTTGAACTTATTCAAAAGGTGTTTTTGCACTATGCTCTACGTTTTTTAAATTTCATAGACCCACTTCCGCCATATAATGCCAGATGCAAATTAATCAACCCGAAATCGCTAAACTCCAGAAGAACTATTCTCTCCCTCTCTACAGTGTTCGACATTATAAATGGTATAATAGATTGCCCTCTTTTACTTGAACGTGTATTTTTCCATGTCCCGCAGCGTTGTATTTGGCAAAGCGATCTTTTTTTCTTAAAACAAGTCAGAAGTTCTAATGCTACCAATGCACCTATCTATAGAGCTTTAAGGGAACTTGTAATATTTATATTGTTCACTTAATATTTATTTTATATAATATAAAAAAAAAATATAAAAAAATTTATTTTTTATACTAATAAAAAAAGGAAAACAAAAATTCAAAGTTTTGTCATTAGTCTGTAAGTGCACTCTCGTCACGTATGACTACAAATAAATAAATAAAATTCCGGTAATATCCACAATTAAGGTATAAGCTACTAAAGCCTGAGAAACTAGCTAACATAGGATATTCATATCGCCCGATATCTCTCCTATCGCTAGTAGCCAATTTGATCACCTATTTCAGAGCAAAAGTTGCAACTAGCCTGTCATCAGCATGGTTTAAGAAAACTTCAAGGCACAACCACCGCGCTAAATGCCATTAGCACCTAGATAAATTTCGGTTTAAATCAAAACCCCCACCATAGAACAGTACTCGTTGCGCTAGATCTATCAAAAGCTTTCCATACGATCAACCATGACACTTTACTGCAAGACCTGGAAGGGTCTACCCTTCCCCCAAGTCTTAAAAGGTGTACCGCAAATTATCTGGGTGGTCGGCAGGCATCGGTGCAATTTAGAAACGCAACATCAAAACCAAGAAGAATTAAACAAGGTGTGCCAAACGGTGGTTTCCTATCCCCAATTTTGTTTAAATTCTACATATCAAGCCTACCTTCGCCGATGACTGCACAATAATGGCCACAGGCACATGCCCACAGATCGATGAGCTTTGCAACAAAATAAACGGCTACCTCCCTGATCTCTCCAGTTTTTTCGCCTCGCGAAACCTGACATTATCTCCTACTAAATCATCGGCGACCTTATATAAGTTAACGCCACATGCTCTGAAATTGGGCTCCAAAACTGCCCACATATAAATATGTAACTATCCATACGAAAACAGTATGCAATGCTGCGTAAGCATATGTAACTATCCATACGACAGCGTATGCAATGCTGCGTAAACATGCGACCTAAAAGTAGGTCACACGCGCAACTACTCAATAACAGACCGTGCATTACCACTCATTGGAAATGAGGAAGTAAATAACGCGACAACAACAACAAGAGGAATCACCTGTCAACCAACGTGACTTCATACTAGAAGTAAAGTTAGTAATTAAGTTGCTATGATGAAATAAAGAACAACGACTTCGAGTCGGCCAAAAATATTTATTTTTTAGTTTCTCACAAGAGAAGCTAATAACTGGCGCTCAACGGACCAGTCTCGTAAGTTTCCACAAGTAGTAAAAGGCCCTCAAGTAGTGCCTCGCGATTCGTGTGACAAATAAGTGGCCCTAAAGAAGTGCCCAACATAACGAATATCCTAGCGGATAACTAAGTGGCCCCAACACCCCAACGCACTGGACAGGAAACCCGGTGGTAAAGCTCGGAAGAACACAGCCACCAACCCGCAGAAGAAGCCAACGAGGACTGCCAATAGTAGCGGAATGCAAAAAGGACCATCAGCCTTGTTCGGCGCGGGACTACTAACGTAAGAATAAAATTAAATAATAAGTGAAATTTAGTGAAACTTGTAAAACTTTTTTTCAGCTAAGTACAATTTTTTTAATTTTTAATCTTTTAATAAGTGCAAATTTAACAAACACAAAAAAAATAATAATTAAAGTATTTAAGTAAAATTTTTAAAATTTTTAAGAAAAAAGTAGAATCTTTTTAAAAAGTGCAAATTAACAAACACGCAAAAATAAAAAATAATAATTAAAGTATTTAAGTAAAATTTTTAATTTTTAAGAAAAAAAGGGTAGAATCCTTTTAATAAGTACAAATTTCAAAAGTGAAAATATAATAAAAGTTTAACCCTCCCTTTTTCTCAAAATTCCTTCAATAATTTTTTCTCAAAATTTTACCAAATTTTTTTAACTTTTAGTGGATCTTTTTTGATTGATTTATCGTTTCTCATGAACAAAAGGCTCGTACAGCCTATAAAATAAAAATAACCTTTAGGATAATAATAAAACAACTCTGCGATTCACCACAAAAGGGACCCTTCAGAGATTGTTAAACTAAATCCACAAAAACATCACATAGTTAGCGAAAAGTATAAATTAAAAATAAATAAAAATGGCTCATAATAATTTTATGAGACCCCCCTATGCTAGGGAACATTAATGCACCCCCGGCAGGACCACCATCGCCACCGCAACCACCTGGCGACCCTATCCAATAAGTAGTATAACGGACTTAATGAGAGAGGTTTTAACTACGGACGAAAATCAAATGATTAGGGATGCTCTGCATCCAACTCAGCAACCTATTACCGATCAAATGGCCGAGGATCGATTTAGGAATAACCTGGCCGACATGGACAAGGTACCTGACATGGTTAGATCCTTGTGAGAGTTTGGTGGAAACCCAGCTGAATTCAGCAGCTGGAAGAAAAGTGTTGAATGAATATTAAGGATTTATGAGCCATGCGCAGGCTCACCGAAATATTTCGGCATCCCTAGTGTAATTCGTAACAAAATCGTAGGCAGTGCTGACGCAGCACTAGAGTCCTACAATACCCCTCTTAACTGGAAGGCTATTTCCCGATGCCTTACCATGCATTACGCGGACAAGGGAGATCTTAGCACACTCGAATATCAAATGACCTGCTTAATACAAGGTCGGAAATCTGTGCTAGAATTTTATGGTGAGGTTTATTCACACCTCTCACTAATATTAAATAAATTATCTTGCATGGAAATCAGCGAAGAGTGCATGCGTGTCCTCACACACACATACCGTGACAAGGCGCTAGACACCTTTGTCAGAGGACTTTCATGCCATTTATCGAGACTTCTCGGCATGAAAGAGCCGGCTGATCTGCCTGAAGCTTTGCATTTGTGCATCAAGTTAGAGAATCAAAATTTCAGGGCAACACATGCCAACAGCCAACAGTACGGCTTGCCTAAACGGCCCACATTACCACCACCGATATTCGAGATGCCATATCAGCAACGGCCCGCACTTCCACCAAGAAAGAACCCTAATCAGCCATTCTACCCGTACCTTGCCCATCTACCTCAAGCAATACCTACCTTTACCCGATCTTCCCAACAATTTCCGCAATACCAACAATTTCCTCAATACCAACAATTCCCCAATACCAGCAATACCCAAAGAATCCGAACATTCAAACTCCCAATTACGCCTGCAACAACCCCCTAGACCCAAGCAGTTCAACAATCCTCCACCAAAACCCACCCAACCAAAACCCCCAGTCTCAATGGACATAGACGAACCTCTCAGGACAAAGAACGTGAATTACATGAATAGACCGACAAATAACTTCCTTGCCGGAAAACGGCCCACACCTCCTTCCAATCAAAAGCGGCAACCTTTCAAACAAAACAGAGTAAATAACATAGAAACAACAGAAACGGACTTAGGACAGCAACCTGACGAACCAGATGAACAGACATTCCAAGATTATTACAACCAACACCCTTGACGGCCTCACTGAAGAAAACTCATACGAATTCTCCGACATTAACTTTTTAGGTTAACGAACTCCACGCTACCATATTACCAATGCAAGGACAGTAGCGGGAAAGTTCTAAATTTCTTAATTGACACAGGTTCAAATAAAAATTACATTCAACCAAAACTCGCGAAAAAACGTATTCCCAACGAGCAAATTTTTTATGCAACCTCAGTAGGAGGAAACGTTAAGATAACCCACCATACCTTTATTAACCTTTTCGGTTTAAAAGACGAAACCTTAAATTTTTTATATTACCCACACTTAATCGGTATTCTCCGTAACGACAGCCTAAAATAATTAGAAGCCGTAATTTTTACTTCAAGAAATCATATGCTAATAAAAAACAATAGAAAAATTGCCACTAAACAACAAAAATCAAAATCAGTAAACAATATTGAAATAAGAACAGACCGAAATTTATGCTACTCATACCCACAACTATTTTCTGATCCGGATGAAAGATTAACGTACACTACCGCGGTAAAAGCCAAAATAAGAACTATAAACCAAGATCCGGTATATTCAAGATATTACTCATACCCAATGTTCCTTAAGGACGAGGTAGAAAAGCAAATATCAAAATTACTTGAGGACGGAATAATTAGACCTTCCCGAGCCCCATACAATTCTCCCATCTGGATAGTGCCAAAGAAAGCTGACGCATCTTGCATAAAAAAATACAGGATGGTAATAGACTACCGCAAATTAAATTCAATCACAATACCCAACCGCTACTCAATCCCAGACACCAACGAAGGACTTTCACAACTCGGAAAGAACAAATTCTTTACAGTTCTCGACTTGAAAAGTGGCTTTTATCAGATCCCTTTAGTTCAATCCGATATCGCAAAAACAGCTTTTTCAGTCAATAATGGTAAATACGAATTTACCAGACTACCTTTCGGCCTTAAAAATGCGCCTTCCATATTCCAACTAGCATTAGATGATATTCTTAGAGACTACATCGGAAAAATATGCTTTGTCTACATAGACGATATAATAATTTTCGGAAAAGACGAAGACTCTCACTTGAAAAACGTGGAAATAATTTTCAGGACCCTAGAAGATGCTAATATGAAGATTCAACTTGATAAACGTGAATTTCTCAAAGAAGAGGTTGAGTTTCTGGGATTTGTTGTCTCCAAAAATGCCATGAAAACAAATCCAGCAAAAGTGAAAGCAATTTTAGACTTTCCACCGCCTCAAACTATAAAAGAACTTCGATCTAGGACTTTCCGGTTATTACCGACGTTTCATTAAAGACTATGCAAAACTCGCTAAGCCCCTAACGGTACTTTTGAGAGGCGAGGAGGGACGTATGTCCAAAAATCTTTCAGCTAAAATAAAAATTTCTCTCGACAATAACGCAATGGACGCGTTTAATAAATTAAAAAATTCATTAACATCCTCTGACGTTATGTTACAATAGACTTCAAAAAAGAATTTCACTTGACAACCGACGCATCAAACCACGCCATAGGAGCAGTCCTAGAGCAAGGTGGTAAGCCCATAATGTTTATTTCCAGAACATTGACGAGGACCGAGGAAAACTACGCAACTAACGAAAAGGAATTTTCAGCCATAATATGGGCTTTAAAAACGTTTAGAAATTATTTGTATGGTTCAACCACAATAAAAATTTTCACAGACCATCAACCTTTGAGATACTTACTCAGTAGCAGAAATACTAACAGTAAACTAAAAAATTGGAAATCAATATTGAAAGAATACAACTATGAGATAAAATATAAACCTGGCAGTACCAATATTGTCGCAGACGCACTTTCTCAACCACCACAACAAATAAATTCTTTGTTTGCAACCCAACACCGTGACGAAAGTTCAGCCCAAAACTTAATACCGTATACAGACGCACCTATCAATGCATTTAAAAATCAAATTTTAATTTCTACTGGCGAAACCTCTTCATATCAATTTAAATTACCTTCTCCCACTTACCATAGACATATTATTAATTAAAGAGACTTTACAGAAGAAAGTCTTACCACGTTGTTGAAAAGATATCTCAACCCTACAGTAACAAATTGCATAAAAACCGAAGACAACATTTTAGGGAAAATACAAACAATTTACCAAATTCGTTTTAGCAGGTAAAACTACGTTATACCCGAAAATTCATTAGAGATGTTACACACGAATCAGAACAGGAAACGGAAATCATCAACATATGCTCGAGCTCATCGCAATCCCACCGAAAATAAACCCCAACTCTTAGAAAGATGTTACTTCCCACAAATGAACGCCAAAATAAAAAGAATTGCAAAACAGTGCAAAATTTGTTTAGAAAATAAGTATGAGAGACTCCCATTCCTAATTACCCAGGTCATATAGTTCATATAGACCTATACCATACTAACAACAAAGTAGTGCTAACGGCCATGGATAAATTTTCCAAATACGCACAAGCAAAAATTGCGCGCTCCAGAGCAACGGAAGATATAAAGGCCCCCTTAAGAAGTCTCTTGACAACATTCGGAATCCCAGAAAATATCGTTATGGACAACGAAAAATCCCTAAACGCAGCCCCTATAACCTTTATGCTAGAAAACGAATACGGTATTGAAATATTTAAAACCCCTCCATACAAAAGTTCTATAAACGGACAAATAGAACGATTCCATTCCACATTTACCGAACCGCAGAAAACACCCACACCGACCTTAAGGACCTCCTTAATAGAGCCATATTCAAGTATAACTATTCCATTCATTCCACTACCAAACGTAAACCAGTAGAAGTATTTTTCGGAAGAACAGGAGGGCCAAACCCAATGACATTGGACAGAGAAGAAAATGTCAAAAATCTTAAAAATAAACAGGAAAAAGACTTACGACTTCATAATAAAGATAGGATCGAGTTCAGGACATACAACAATAATGACGTTATTTATGTAGAAATAAACAAAAGACTAGGAAACTAACACCCCGATATAAAAAGGAAATAGTACTAGAAGACCAAGGCAACACAATTCAGGCACAATCTGCCACACCGTTCACAAAAGCCATATCAAAAAGTAAATCACACTCTTCTTTTGCAGGATCCTGTTTGCCACCTGCAATGCGGAAACCCAAATTTTGGACTATACGACCAGCCCATAGTAACGATAGACACAGGAACCGCGAAGGTTCAAATTGGAACATTTCGACTAATATACACTATTGAACTCGACCAGTACGACTCCCTACTCGACGACATACACGTCACAATAGAACATGACATAACTAGGAGAAGCCGAAGTCACCCATTCCTTTCCCAAGAGGAAACATCCATCCGGTCCCTCCTATACAAACTGAAACCCAGGAAAACCAAAAGAGCCATTGAACCACTTGGCGCAGCCTGAAAATTGCTTGCTAGATCCCCTGACCATGAAGATTTTAAAATAATAAACGATAAAGTAACTAATATAGCAAGTAACAATAACCAACAAGTAGTAATAAATAAAGTAATAAATAAATCTGTTTTAGAAAGAATAAATAATTTAACTCATATTTCAAATACAATTCTAAGCGAAATGAAATCGGGCGATGCTCTTAAATTAGAAATAGACAAAAATATTGAAAAGAAATTGCAATTCATTAAAGAAGAATTAATAAACATAGATTACTCAATACAATGGGCAAAAGGAGGAATTATAAACTCATTCATATTATCTAACGAAGAATTAATTGTAAGTGAAGAAGCACTAGAAAAACAAAACATGCCCTATTTAAATTTAATCGAAGCAATTGAATTTAGTGATGTTAAAATTGCTTCAAATTTATCTTCCATTATTTATATTGTAAAATTCCCTTTAACAAGCAAAGAATCTTGTAAATTAGTAAAAGCCAAAGCTGTAAAACAAGGCCATAAAGCAACCAAGCTTGAATATGAAAACTTAATAATTTGTAAAAAGGAAATATTTGGTGTAAGAGATAGTTGTAAGAATATAAACAATTTAATTTTATGTAAGCAAGATAGCATAAAAGAAGTCACGTTAACCACCTGCATACCAAACCTTTTAAAAGGATATTCACAGTTTTTAACGAACCTCTGACCGATACGGACGTATTTGCATCGAAGCAGCTAGTCAAGCAAACTATCGTGTTATCAAGTGTAATTTTAATTACTGCGTTCTCTTTAGTGCACAAGCGAGAAATATTTTTTTCTCTTCTCTTTTCTGTGTAATAAAATTTGTACAAAACAATTTCTAAACATTATAACTTAAACATACATCATGGGCAAACCGCCCGACAAAGCAGGGCACCAATAGTGTCCGAGTTTTGAATATGACGATACGAAAAAACTTAATTTCAACAGTGAAGGTCCAAAATATTTAATAGTATCAAGAGTTGAAAGTGAAGAAACATTAAAAAATTTATCGCCATTTTTAATTAAAAAAGTGATTGATGCCACGTGCTCTGGTAAAGTGGATATGTGCAAAAAAATAAGCAACGGTTCCATGATAATAAAAACAAAAAACGTTAGCCAAGCACAAAAACTTGTTACCTTGATTTCCTTCTCACCCTCAATAAAAATTGAGATAACAGAGCATAAGACTCTCAATTTCTCAAAAGGCGTAGTATATTCCAATGATCTTAGAGGAATAGAAGAAGACTTAATTGTTTAAGAACTAAAATCACAAAATGTGATAAGTGCAAAAAAAATCTTAAAAAAAGTGAGTGGCTCTTTACAAGAAACGGGACTTATTATTATAACATTTGCCACGCCATACCTTCCAGGAGAACTCTCCATTGGATACGAAAAAGTTAAAGTTCGGCCGTATATCCCATTACCACTTCGTTGCTTCAATTGCTTCCGATATGGGCATATAACGAAAACCTGCAAAAGTGAGAAAATTTGCCCCATTTGCTCTACCAATTCACATTCGATCTCCGAAACAGACACACCATGTTCACTTCCTAAGGTATGCATAAACTGCACTCAGGAAAATAACAAGAACAACAACCACAGCTCTCTCGATAAAACTTGCCCAATATTCATGAGAGAAAAAGACATTCAAGCCATAATTACGTTAGAAAAAGCAGACCGTAAAAGAGCCATCGCAATATACAAAAATAGAAATCCCAACGGTGACGCTTCGTATTCATCAATTGTGAAAGCAAACCAAACTTCATACGCAATCTCCAGCAAAACAGCCAACAACTCCAATCAAAGAGAAGTCGTCAGCTATTGCGATTTACCTACCAAGACTCTTTCACCATCGCCTTGTACAAGTAGGAAACCATGCGATATCACTACAACTACAACTCCCAATAAACTGCAAAAAAAGAAAAATATCACTGTTCTGCCAAAGAACGCCTCTAAGAGATTAAGGCAGCAAATGCGACAGAAATTATCATTGTCAAAAAACACATCTCTTTCAAAAGCTAACGTAGCTAAAAAGAAAAGCTGCAAATTAAACGTTTCAGACCCCCTAGATATGATTGTAGAAGAAATTCTATAATCAAAACACACCCAACCCTATTAATAAAAGCATTTAAGTGTATAAATCTGTTTATGTACATTTACATAAATATGTTCACACATTTATATGCGTACTCATAATTAAATACAAAAAAATAATAATAATAAGCCCAGTAAGTAATTAAGTATTAAAAATTTAAGTATTCTCTTATTAACAAAAAAGAAGAGAAAGACAAGTTCGTTCCATTTGAATATAATAATAACAACTTTAACCTGCATTGTACACAAACAATGTACATACATATTCGTTTTTAGCACCCAGCCACGAATCACACATAGCAAACTTCCAGCCTGCTCTAATCAGTGGGCCGTTGAATATACAGCTTTTTTGCACTACTCTCTTAAACATTCCTTCTCTTATTATGATTTTTGTATTTGTTCGCTTTCCAGTAAGCTGTTTAACGTACAACGTGAAATAAATTCAGAAGCAAGCATATCAAAATCTCACTCTGCTCTTGTCTACGGCAGGGTCGTTTAACAAACAAACTTGCAGTAGAAACACTTTTTCAAATACCAACTTCTCGTTTTCTAACGTTTATGCTTTCTATATTCTCTATTCTTTTTCACATACAAATATTCTCCTTTTTATACGCAAGAGCGTATAAAAATTGAGCAAATAGTCATATCAATGGACTTCAGAATTCTCCAGTGGAACATGAAAGGTTATCTTAATAACCTCCCTGATCTTCAACTTATTATAAAAGAGGAAAACCCCAGCTTTATTTCTCTTCAGGAGACTCATTGTCAGTCGACTTTTACTCCAATCCCACCACATAATTATGTAAGTTATTTTCAAAATTGCCCTTCAAATGAATATGCAAAACAAGGAGTAGGAGTACTTATTAAAAAAAATATACCGCACAAACTTTGCCAAATAAATACGGCTTTGCAAGTCATTGCAATCGAAGTAAATTTAAACATTTCTTTCACAATTATTTCCATATATATACCTCCCTCACAATCTTTCTCTCAACTTGACCTAACAAATATTTTTTCCAATTTCAACACCCCATTAGTCGTACTTGGGGACCTCAATAGCTGGAATACCATATGGGGTTCAGCTAAAAATAACAGTCGTGGAAATATTGTCGAAGGAGCTCTAATGTACTCTAACTTGTGCGTTTTAAATGACGGCAGACCAACGCATTTCTCCACACATTGCACATTTACTCATATTGACATTTCCTGTTGTTCTCTAACACTTGTACCAATCACTTCGTGGTTAGTACTCGAAGATTTGCATCACAGTGATCACTTCCCCATAAAAATATCAATTAACTTACAACAACGTCAGCCACAGCCAAGACCAACTCTCAAAAAATTTTTGCTGGATCAAGCAGATTGGCCAAAATTTTCAGCACAAGCTGATATCGAGCTCTCGAATAGGCCTTTGAATAATCATAGCAACAAAGACGCCGCTTTATTTACTAAAGCCATCAAAATTTCAGCAAATTTACATATACCCCAATCAAAAAATAGAAACATCTTCAGCGTACCATGGTGGAATGCTGATTTAGCTAAATTGAGAAGAGAAAAAATGGATGCCTGGCACCTATTTAAAGCTAACTCTGTACCTAGTAATTTGTTAAATTTCAAAAAACTCAACGCAAAGTTCAGGTTCGAAGCAAAAAAGGCAAAAAGAAAAAGCTTTGAAGATTTCACTAAATCAATAAATAAAGACTATCCTATAGCAGACATATGGAACAAAATTAACAGATTGTCAGGAAAATCGAGCAGCAATACAATCACTGCAATTAAAACTCAGAGCGAAACACTTGTCGATGCTGAAAAGATTGCGAATTACATTGGTACTGAATGGTCCCATTATGCATCAGATAGTAACTTTTCCCCTGCATACAATCAGTTAAAAAACCAACAAAATAATTTTACTGTCTTGGTCACACAAAATAAAAAAGCGAAAAATATTGAAGAACCTATTTCTCTTATCGAGCTAGATAGCTGTCTTCGTAAAGTTAAAGGCAAAACTCCGGGTATGGATCGTATTTCATATCAAATGTTGAAAAATTTATCGGCTTTTGCGAAAAAACGCCTAGTTAATTTGTTTAATACAATTTTCAACTCTGGAGTAATTCCACATGCATGGAAGCTTGCAACGATAATCCCTATTCCAAAACCCCAAAAAGACATGTCGAGCATTAACGGGCTTAGGCCAATTTCACTGCTCTCATGTATTTCGAAAATTCTTGAAAGAATTATAGCGAACAGATTGTCATGGTTTATGGAAGAACAAAAATTTGTTGCTAATAACCAAGTAGCTTTTAAACCCGGAAAAGGATGCGATGACGCCCTACTGCATTTTGATTTGTATGTTTCAAACGCGTTATCAGCAAAAAACCACGTTACCGTATTATCATTAGACTTCGAAAAAGCATTCGATAGAATAGGCTCTCACGTGATACTAGATGTTCTTCATTCTCTAAAACTTGGGCATAACATTTTTAACTTTGTAAAATCATTCCTATCAAATCGTCGTTTTCAAATAAGAATTAACAATATATATTCGAACATCTATCCTTTGGAAAATGGTATACCGCAGGGTTCACCCCTATCGGTAACTCTTTTCCAAATAGCCTTCAATAAAATAAGTAGTATTATACTTAAAACACCACATGTTGATCACTTTCTTTATGCTGATGATCTTTACATATTGTGCAAACGAAATGACAATAACGAAGCGTGTAACATTTTAACGTCCGTTTTACAGGATATAGCAGTCTGGTGTGATACGTCAGGTGCTAAAATATCATTTCAAAAGTCAAAAAAATTCCATATTTGTAGAAAAAGTAATTGTGGCTCCACAAATATAAACATAAGTGTTAACAATTTTGCTATAGAAAATGTAAATAAACTTAAAATTCTTGGAGTGACATTTTCACAAAGATACTACTGGAAAGAACAATGCCTTGAATTTAAAAAGTCACTAGCTAATAGAGTAAATCTTATATGTTACTTATCAAAGAAAACTTTCACTCATATTAACACATTAACGTATTTAGTAAAAACTTTAGTTTTAAGCAAAATCGACTACGCACTTTACTTGTATGGCCGAACTACACCACCTAACCTTAATCTTATCAAACCACTTTATCATCAAGCTGTAAGAGCTAGTATTTATGCTTACCGTACTACTACTACTACAAATGCACTCACGGAAGCCGGACTTCCTTCAATTCAAAGACGAGTTACGGAGATGGTTGGCAGACTATTGAAAAAAATTCTCTTTCCTAATAATTCAATTATCGACGAAGATATAAAACGTATACAATCATGGAAAAGGGAGCGTAGAATAACTTCAGCTTTATCCTCGTCTCTGAACTATGCCGCCGAACTTGATATACCAACAAATACAACAAAGCTTCATCCCATTACTCCGATATGGTCCATGTCGTCAGAAATTTGCAACACTACATTGTCAACACTACACAAAGACGTAACCCCAAAAGAAATGTATCTAAGTTCCTTCAATGAGATAAAAAACTCACTTAAAGAGGAAGGCTGGAACTTTCTCTACACAGACGGATCTAAAGAGAAAGTAAGTTCTACAGGCTATGCCATCGTAAACGATGAGGAGGAAGTGGTAGCGTTAAGTCGTCTCCACGAATCTGCATCCATATTCACTGCAGAAGCAAGTGCTATATACACAGCACTAAAAATAACAATAAACAATTGCCAAAAAACTGTAATTTTCACAGACAGTCTTTCGGTAATAAAATCTATATTTTCATATAATTGTGTAAACTGGAACATCATACAAAAAATCAGAAATATTCTTAAAAATAACACAATAGAGCTTTTGTTGTTCTGGATACCAAGTCACGTTGGAATAAAAGGCAATGAACAAGCAGACATTGCAGCGAAATACGCATGCTCTGCACCAATCACAACTGATCCAGTTATTGAAAAAATAGACATTAAAAGATTTGTGAAAGTATTTTTCAAAGAAAAAAATAAAAGCGATTTCTGCAACTATATCCACCATCACTACACCGCTATCAATAGAAGTGGCGAACCACCTCAATACCCAACTGATGCAAGTAAATATAAAATACGAATATTTTCAAGACTACGTCTGGGACACACAAACGCAACACATCAATATCTTTTTGACAGCAGTAAAACTGAATATTGTGTTTCTTGTGGAGCACGTTTAACTATCTCCCATATTTTGTATGACTGCTCGCACCTGGCCGATATCAGAAATGAGGTTTTTGGTAACAACAGCGCAATGGAAATATTAAAAAATCCATCATATAAAAATATCAACGACATGTATCAATATGTAAAAAAAATCAGCCTAAAATTGTAACCACAACATATGAATACATATTTTAACTCTTATTATAAGAATACATAATTAGTAAAAAATGGAAATTATTTAGTTTTAAGTTGTAAATAGTAGTAGTAGTATTAATATATTTTTCTAAGCTCAAAGTTGTAAATATTAAGTGCCTATATAATAGTCTTTAATTTTAATTAGAGCTCATAGCCATAGCAGCTAGTGCTCTCTTTTGTTAGTCTTGAAATTCATTTTAAGCCTAAATACATAATAATAATAATAATAAAAGGATATTCATCGAACTGCATCCTAATAAACAGTCACCACATGCCCACGATAGAAGAAATAATGCCCGGATTAATATTTATCAATAGTTACAATGGACCCCTAAAAATAAACAACAAAGAAATCAATCTGAATGGTACATTTTTGATCAAATACGATAATTCCAGCTTATCAATTGAAGGCAAACATTTTTTTATTAAAAATCAACTGTTTGCAAAGCCCTTACCAGCAATCGGCAAATCGTCAAATGTTACAGCGAATCTCGAGGAAGTTCTTTCTTTACAATATTTGAAAGAGCTCAATATAGCGAACATCCAAAAAATAGATGATGTCAATTTGAAATACAAAATAAGCATTTTCACTTGCTCTTCGATAATCACACTATCGCTGATTATCCTATTGGCCACCATGATTGCCAAAAAATTTAACTCTAAGAAAAAATTAGAATAAACATTCAAGTCAATACTAACAGTTCAAAGGAAACCCCCACTGTACCAACAAATGAAATGCCATCCAACGAGGATGCTGCATATTTTAAAGGCGGAGGAGTTAACGCCACATACTCTGAACTTGGGCTCCAAAACTGCCCACATATAAATATGTAACTATCCATACGACAGCGGTATGCAATGCTGCGTAAGCATGCGACCTAAAAGTAGGTCACACGCGCAACTACTCAACAGCTGACCGTGCATTACCACTCATTGGAAATGAGGAAGTAAATAACGCGACAACAACAACAAGAAGAATCACCTGTCAACCAACGTGACTTCATACGATAAGTAGAAGTTAGAAATATATTGTAAAGTTAGTAATTAAGTTGCTATGTTCAAATAAAGAACAACGACTTTGAGTCGTCCAAAAAAATTTTTTTTTTAGATTCTCACAAGAGAAGCTAATAACTCATACAACATGGACGTCCCAAATGTCGACCATCTTGAAAATCCACGTCAACTGTCTTACACCCCAAAATATTGGGTCTGACGTTTGATCAGGATCTACATTTTGGTGGACATGCAGCCGTAATTGTACCGAAAATCCAGAGCCGCAATAAAATCCTCAAATGCCTTGCTGGCAGTACTTGGCGTAAAGATAAAGAAACGCTCATTACCACTTACAAAGCAATTGGCCAGCCGATTGCATGCTATGCGTCCCCGATATGGTCGCCAAGCCTTAAGACTACTCACTGGAAGAAGTTACAGGCCTGTCTTGTTATGTCCCCAGAACACCATCTACATAATGAGGCGATAATACTCCCCATTATGGAGAGAAATGAAATGCTAACGAAACAGTTTCTGTTGAATACCCAGAAACCTGGACATCCCAACAGACATCTGATTGATGAACCAATACCTCCCAGAGGGTTAAGGAGTCATCTCCGTAAGTATTATGAGGAAATACTGTACCTGAGAATATGGCTATGGCACTGAAAAAATTGAGAATTTATCATATGGGAACGCATTTTAAAATAATAACAGACTGCAATGCGTTTACAATGACAATGAAGAAGAAGGATGTTCCATTAAGAGTATCCCGAATGGCCATGTTATTGCAGGACTTTTATTATGAAATAGTGCTTGGAAGTGGAACAAAAAAGCGGCAGGTGGACGCTTCGAGTCGTGTAGCTTGCTTATTGCTTGAGGATTCACTTATTCATCGTCTAAAATCAGCGCAGATGCAAGGCGATTGGATTCGTGCTGTTCGTACAGTATTATCCAAAGAAGCGTATGAAGATTTTTACGTTAAACACGACTTGTTGTTTAAAGATCCCACAAGAGAGCTTGTTGTAGTACCGTCTTTAATAGAAGAAGAAATCATTCCTACAGCTCATAAACAAGGACATTTCTCGTTAAAGAAAACCCAGGAAGTAATAGAAAGGTTCTTTTACATTCCTCAGCTAAGCTGCAAAGTATCTAGGGTCGTCAGAAGCTGTGTGGAATGCTTCATTTCGGATGACAAATGCCTTTTAAGCCCTATCGATAAGGAAGATCGGCCGTTAAGCACTCTTCATATATGTAGATCATGTTGGGCCCATAGAGCAAACCAAGAAGGCATACAATTATATCATTGTTATCGTGGACACTTTTTCAAAATTTGTATTTCTATACCCGACAAAAAATACGGGTGCGGAGGCTGTGGTGGGGTGCCTGTCCAAAGCAAGCAACCACTTTCGGAAACCCGAGGAGCATTATTACTGATAGAGGAGCAGTGTTCACAATTAACGTGTTTAAAGAATACTGTTCGAATGAAAGTATACAGTATTTACTCATAACAACCGGTGTGCCACGTGGTAACGGCCAAGTAGAGCGAATGCACCGAATCATAGTACCTATGCTATCTAAGCTTTGTGGTGAGTCTCCTGTAAACTGGTATAAGCGGGTTGATAGAGTTCAGCAAATTGTGAACAATTCACCAACGTAAAGTACAAAGCTTGCACCTTTCAGAATTCTAACTGGACTAGAGATGAGGGCTACAGGGTTTTCAGATCTTAAGGAATTGGTTGAGGAAACAGCGGTAGACGAGTTAGAAATTCGCAGGAAAGCAAAGGATAATATATCGCTGATACAGCAGGAAAATAAAAGGAGTTTTAATGCGCGAAAAAAAGAGCCCTTGAAGTACAAAATACATGAGTTAGTCGCCATTAGGCGCACACAGTTTGGGAGCAGTCTTAGGTCGAGGCCCAAATACTACGGTTCGTATGAAATTATAAAAGTTTTATCACATGATAGATTTGAGGTCGAAAAGTAGGCGAGAGCGAGGGCCCACGGCGTACCACTTCTGTTGCTAAGTATCTCAAAAAATGGGAGCCATCGTTCGGGTCGAACGATTAGCCAGGATGGCCGAATGTAGGAATGCTACCTTAAGTCTACACCTTGCAATGTGGCAGTACACTTAAATGCAACCCCACATACGCTACACATGTTCAGGACCACGCCCTTTTTTAAAAAAAAAAATGATTAAAGGTATAATCTTGGCAATATATGTATGTAACGTAACAATGCTACCACTAGTGATATGGTAGTGAAAAGTATGAAAGTTTAAAAAAAATTGTAAATCTTTCTAATCCACTTATTTTCAGATATTCTCACCACAAAACGTATAATACCATAACAAAAATACTTGGCGCGATTTACCTCTTAGGAGATTTAGGCGGAGCTTCTCTTCAACTTTGTGTCGTGCTACTAATAATTTTCCCTACGAATTGGCGTGACGGGACCAACATACTTATCTTATAACGACTTCGAACGGTAATTGCAAGGCAGATGAATTTTCACTGAGAACCTTCTCATGACAGAAATATACTCGGAGTGTTCGCCAAACCACTGTTGTCTAAGCTTTGGGCAATTGAGGGCGAGCAGTTTAATAAGAGTTATAAATGAGTAATTTTATGTGCTTGTAAGCGTATGAGTCGTGGCACAGTGGCTGACGTACCCGACCAAACGCCCGGGGTTGCGGGTTCAACTCCCACCAAGCATTCCTTTTTTTAAATTTATAAATTATTAATATTAATGGACTGTATTGAGTTTATGGGGTTTTTGATTTAATGTATTCCATTTATTGAGTTGGGTAGTTTTAGTGTTATTGGTGTATTTAAGTCATGGGAGGATGCATAGCATCAGTACACCTTTATTTATTTATTTGTGTTTATTTTAAGGGATTCAGTTTATTAAGTTGGGTGGTTTTAGTGTTATTGGTGTGTTTAAGTCATGGGAGGATGCATAGCATCAGTATACCTTTTATTTATTTAATGTGGGGGCGAGCACTGGGGGGCTCTGAGGCTTCGCTCTACTGAGCCACCTCATCCTCTATTTGAAGAACCCTTTACAATGTGATATGGAGGCGAGCACGGGACGGCTCTGAGGTATTGGCACCCCATTTTCTACAAGAAAAACCTCTATTTATTTAATTTGGGGCGAGCGTTGGGCACTCTGAGGTTTCGCTCTAATGAGCCACCTCATCTTCTATTTGAAGAACCCCTTCAAAGTGTGATATGGAGGCGAGCACTGGGCTCTGATGTATTAGCACACCATCCGAAGAACCTCTATTTATTTAATTTGGGGCGAGCGTTGGGCACTCTGAGGTTTCGCTCTAATGAGCCACCTCATCTTCTATTTGAAGAACCCCTTCAAAGTGTGATATGGAGGCGAGCACTGGGCTCTGATGTATTAGCACACCATCCGAAGAACCTCTATTTATTTAATTTGGGGCGAGTGTTGGGCACTCTGAGGTTTCGCTTTAATGAGCCACCTAATCTTCTATTTGAAGAACCCCTTCAAAGTGTGATATGGAGGCGAGCACTGGGCTCTGATGTATTAGCACACCATCCGAAGAACCTCGATTTTAATTAAAAAACTCAAACTATGTCTTTAGAATATTTCACTAACCAGTTGAGAATTACAAGCACACTCAATGGCTACTGAAACAAACGAACGAAAAATGTTCATAGTTTAAGTCGCTTAAACAACTGTCTAGGCGACCCCGTTTAGAAAAACTTTTTTCTAATTCAATTTTGTTTTTGTTTTTTCATTTTTATATGTGATTTGTTTTTTTTTTTTAATTTTTAAGTGCAATTTGGCAAGAACATAGCTTTTATGTTAGAAACTGTTAGATGAGGAGATCCAAGCCAAAACGCAATAGGTGCTGTTTAGGTCAGCGCCTAAATATTTATATATATTTTACACGGCCACCCCAATGCATAATTTTTTTAGTTGCACATATGTATGTACATAAATATACTGTCATGTGTTGCTAACACGCATGCATACACACTTACATATTCATTCACACATATAAGCAACATAACACGGGTAACTGAGTTTTCCATCGGATAACAAATATCCCTTGGAAAACCCCCGCACGATCTGCGGTCCGACACAACGGAGATCATTTTCTTGTTTTATGTTCCACTTCAACCTCGGAGGAAGAAAGTCGCTGCTGCTGTCACGCCACATCAAAGGCAAAATATTGTACCATCTTAACATACCAATAAACTAATTATTGTGATTATTACTAATATAACAATTTGCCTTTTATTTCTTTTTTACATATATATATTCTCCGTGCTACCACGCACCGTGCAAGAATATACATTGGTCCTACTCAACGAGAGATCTTACAAGCGACCAAAACTCAAGCTATACAGTCCACATCAAAAAAAGGCATATTACCATTATCAATCTTGGGCAATAATATCTCCACAAAAGACCTTCGAAAACTTTTAATATCAACACTCAAGGCCTTCGAAATTTTTGGCACACAACAACAAGGCCTTCGAGAGTTTTAAAATTTTATTTCAACAAAAACGACCACCACAACAAAGAAAGCGGCAACAATAACGCACCAACAAAACAAAGTACGTGGTTACATATATATTCAAACGCACTGTGACAAATAATTTTTATTTTTTTTTTTAGTGAATTGTGTTCATACAGCCTTTTGTCCATCAGCTATATCCCCTCACCCGCGGTAAGGTATAGCTGACACAGCATAAGGTAACATAGTGCAGTTTTTCCAAGCAAATTTTCTTTTAAACTGATACTGCACTATTTTCTGGTTCACATAACCGCACTTTCTTTGTATACTTCACTTTTGTTTATTTTCAACAAAAACAACACTACACTCTGTTTTATGTGCATAAGTACCCAACAAAAAATTCACTGGTACTTGCACGGTGACAAATAATTTTGTTTAAAGAGAATTGTGTTCATACCAGAGATCTGCCTTGAGTATTGTAATATTTAAGAAAATGGAAATAAGTCCGCTTAAGTGTAGCGCAAAATAGTCATTGCCTTTATTAGAGAAATGTCTTTATTTTTATACAAATTTATCTATTTTACACATACGTAATAACACTAACACTAATACACTAAAGGTATCTACATTCTTAACATTTACATTCTGAGTCAGCATATTAGTTCGACCTAATTTTAGATATTTGTAACTGTATAAATATTTTGTCAGGTACATTGACAAATTGTCATTGACGCTCGGTCACGCTATTAACGAATTGGTCAATGCGCCAGTTAAATGTAACCGGATATAGGTCTTGCTGTCGGCATTTGTATGTGATGTTTAACTCCCGCTGTGTTGGGGTAAACATAATGTATTTAGGTCGATATTGTAATATGACTACAATATGACTATGTGGGGTCTGCATAAAGTGCATTGGTGTAGGAGAGTATGATGCATAATGCTACAAGCGTATTGATATAAGAGGGCACCATGCATAATGCTACACCATGCACCTTAAAAAAAAGGCATATATAATTGGAGACAATTGTATATGACTTTTTCTGAGACTTAATGACCCACTTGATTTTTGCTTGAGTTAGAAAAAAAAGATTTTAATTGCTTTTGAATTCTATTATAATTTATTGCATAGCGTTAATTTGATATCGACAGTGGTGAGGTTATTTATGCCGTTTTTGTTTGTTTACATTAGTTTACATTTGTTTTTAATATGCTGACTTTTGTTATTTACATTTTTTTTCCTATCATGCTATTTTGTGTTTTTTTTTTTGTATGTTTGTATATTTATTATTATGAGTAATGTTTCGTATCAAGTGTTAATTATTGAAATTCGTTTTCCACAGCTGACTTTTAAGTGTGTCGACCCACTTAAAATCTGCTTGCATTTACAAATTATTCTTTACCATTTATGAATTAATGGTAAATTGATACCAACATGAATTTTCTTTACATACATATGTATCTATTGTACTGATTTTTGTTTGGCGAGTAAAGTGGAATGCTTTTGTTGAATCTTTTTTTTTTTTTGTTTAATTATGTGAGTTACTAGCACATATTTTATATTGGTTTAAGCCTATTTTTATGAACTATTAATTCCTTATCTTTATTGTTCCTATCACCATTTTCTACTATATGTGGTACTAAAGTGAAATTGTTATTTTTATCAATATTCTTTACTCTATGCTGTCCCTTATATTTATTATCTCACTTATGGCCCGGGTCATTTCTAACTAATACTAGATCACCTATATCTATTTCCTTACTGTATCTACTTCTATCATAGTTTGTTTTTTGTTTTTCTTTAGTCTCTTGGACGAATTTCCTAGCTCTTTGCTGGGCTATTTGTAGTCTGTATTTTATTTCTCGTGATTATACACTGGGATTATTTTATTTTCATTTAGAAATTCGTAGGTCGGAGGTTTTTCGGGAATATAAGCTCGAAAGGACAATATCCGTGTACGGTCGATGGCGTCGTATTGTAACAGTACGCGAAATACCTGAGGTATTCATCCCAATCATCTTTGTCACTGGATATGTATGAACGTACATATTCATTAAACGTTCTGTGACTACGCTCTACCGTGCCCACAGTTTGATGATGGTATCGTGTTGAGGTTTTATGCTCAACTTTTAGCAGTTTGCGCAGTTCTTCGAATAATCTATTTTTGTATTCGGTTCCCATGTCTGTAACGATTGTTTTCATGCAACCATAAGTCAGAATGAAATGCTGGAATACAGCTTTAGCAACTGTTATCGCATGTTTGTTCGGGACTGGGGTTGCTACCAAGTATTTGGTTAGATCGCATATAATGGTAACTGCATATTCGTTTCCATTAACGATTTTGGTAATGGTCCGACCGTATCTATTTGTAGAATATCAAAAGCCTTCGCAGGTGTCTCCGTTTTTGTCATTGGTTCCTTTATATGCGTATTAACTTTATTCGTTTTGCTGTGGATGCAGTTCTTTACGTATTTCTTTATGTCACCTCTCATGTTTTTCCAGCTATATTTTTGTTTGATTTTCTTCATCATGCGATTTATTCCTGGGTGGCCACCACTAATATGATCCTCATGATATTTGTGCAAAATTTCTTTAATTTTCCCGGGATTTGTCACACCTCTGGGGTTAGTGCTATTGTTAACTCTTTGAGAACCTTGGTACCTTCTTCTATAAATTTGCCTACTGCAGTATAATTGCTTTTAAACTATTTGTCCCCTAAGGACAACTGTATTTGTACATGTCCTAAATTGGCGGCTTCTTATTCAAGCCTGATCAAGAATTGTCCTAAGTCAATTTTATCATCAACAATTAGGTTGCTTGTATTTATAGTGATACAAATTGTCTTTCCCTTTTTGAAATATAATTTCGGGGGATCGAAAACGAGCCTGACATGTCTTTTCACTTTTGTGACTTTCTCCAATTTTAACATTATTTTTAATATTTTTCGCTGTTGATCTAGCTGTGACTTTCATTATTTTGCATGCCTCCACTGGCATTTCTTTTAAGTTTGTTATGTTTATGCGAGACAATGCGTCCGCGACGTGGTTTTCTTTTCCGGCAATGTACTCCACTTCAAAATCGTACTCCTGTAAATCTAGTCTTACTCGTGTTAACTTAGATGAAGAGCTCTTCATCGAGAAAAGGTATGTTAAAGGGCGATGGTCGGTTTTAATTAGGAATTTTCTGCCATAGACGTATGGTCTGAAGAAGGTTATGACCCAATGGATTGCTGCTAATTCTTTCTCTATTGAAGCGTACGCCATTGGTAACTGTTTGTCATCGTGTTCTTGACTCAGGACTGCTCCGCAAGCATACCCACTAGCGTCTGTTGTTATGCAAAATTCTTTATTGAAGTCTGGGTATTGCAAAAGTTTTGGACTGATTAATGCTTCCTTTAGGTATACAAAAGCTTTTTGACATTCTTCCGTCCATTCAAAGGAAACATTCTTTTTGCAAAGCCTAGTTAGTTTTCTTGAGTACTCTTCCAAGTTCGGTACAAATCTTCTGTAGTAATTGCAGAACGGTACGAACCTTTTAAACTTCGTCGGCTGTTTTTGGTGTTGGGTAGTTCTGAACAGTTTAAAATTTTCTTGGATCGGGTAACATTCCCTTGCTTGTAAATTTATGGCCTAAATAGGTTACTTCTTGGGTGAAAAATATCTGGATGTAATTTCAAGTTGTATTTTCTGCATGTGGAGAACATGTCCTTTAGGTTTTTTAACATATGATTTTCGGTGCAACCTAATACAACTAAGTCATCCATGTAAAAATTTAAGACCTTCAAATGCTAGTGTCGCCATTCTTTGGAATGAATTGGGTGCTACTTTCAATCCATAAGGTAGGTAGGTAGGTAGGTTGAACTGGTCGGTCCATGAGGACCTCACATAGACTCATTGAGTCCGTAGTGTTACCAGAAGTTTGTTTTAACGACCAAACTGAAAACCCCTATCAAAAACCAGGACCTATGTTATAAAATAACTCCGTCCTCTTAGCAAATACTAGAAGCTTCCTAGGACTTAAGCCACTTGCTGCTTCTAGATCTGACAGCTGTATCACTCCTAATAGCTGGAGTCTTAGCCTGGCAAGTGCAGGGCATGAGCACAGAACGTGCTCGATCGTTTCCTCCTCCAACCCGCACTTCCTACATCTGCTATCACTGACCAAGCCTAGTTTAAAGGCATGTGACGCCAGAAGGCAGTGTCCAGTCAGAATACCCGTCATGAGTCTACAGTCCTCTCTTTTTAATGATAGGAGCAACTGTGTTAGTCTAAGGTTGTAAGACCTACACATAATCTTCGACACTTTACAGCCCCGCGCTTGAACCCACGCCTTTCCCGCTTGGTCGATCATGTGCACCTCTCGCCTTCGTTTAATCTCGCCCAATCTAATTGGGACATCTACGGAGCAAACTTCAAGGAATGCGCCCTTTTTAGCCAGTTCATCCGCTTTTTCATTCCCATCTATTCCCATATGCCCTGGGACCCAATATAGATATATGCTTCTCCCTGTCCCGATTCTCTCCAGAGACTCTAACACGCATTTAGATGCTGTGCTATGCGAGATTATTGCCTTCATTGCTGCTTGACTGTCAATATAAAAGTTAACACGGTTGCAGCTTAAGCTATTCTCTTCCAGGGTTTCTACTGCTTTGGTTACGGCTAATATTTCCGCTTGGAAAACGCTACAGTAACCCGGCAGCCTGTAGGATCTACTTATTTACGGATCAGCGCAGTATACCGCAGACCCTACTCCTTCCACTACTTTGGAACCATCGGTGTACACATGTATCGCCTCGTCCGCCATTTGCGCACCCTTGCGCCAACCGTCCACCTCTATTGTGGCCTTAAGATCTCCCTCGGAGCGCAGATAGGGAATCATGTAGTCTGTTCGTCTTGTGATTGATGACGCTATACTACTATGGCCATATGGTCGGCGCTCAAGCTGCCCCGAAGCACCGAGCCTGGTTGCGGTCGTTAACGCTTTGTTCTTTGCTACCAGGTCTACAGGTGGGATGTGCAAAATGGCATACAGTGCAGCCATCGGGGTTGTTTTCAGGGCTCCCGTAATGCTAAGCATCGATAGTCTGCATACCCCCTCTAATTTTTTGAGGTATATTGTTTTTTGTGTGGCTTTCCACCAAAACAAGAACTCCATAGTATAGAATAGGGCTTACAATCGCTGTAAAAACCCAATGAGAAAGAAAGGGCGATAGGCCCCACGTACACCCCAGCATTCTTTTACATGCGTAGAGTGCCGTTGAGGCCTTCTTGACCCTCTCCTCCACGTTGGGCTTCCATGACAGCTTACTGTCTAGGATGATTCCTAAATATTTTGTGCAAGGTTTCTCCTGTAAGGTCACCCCTCCTAACTTAGGCCTGGTCCAATTTGGGACCTTGTACCTCTTTGTAAACAAGACCATATCCGTCTTCTCCGCATTGACTTTCAACCCGACATTAGATGCCCAGGTATGAACATGGCGAAGCGCCCGATCCATCAAGGAACTAATTGTTGGAAGGCACTTTCCACTTATGACAATTGCAACGTCATCTGCGTAAGCCGTAAGTTTTACGGGTCCCTCATCGAATTGCCTGAGCAGTTGGTTGATGACCAGCGTCCACAGCAGAGGTGATAGCACCCCTCCCTGCGGCGTGCCCCTGTCCACTGATTTCGTGGACATTTCAAGTTTAAAACATTTTTGATTTTTTCCACAATTTCGAACGTCCAAAATCAGTTAAGCAGGCACAGAAATTTATTGGTATGGTAAGTTATTATCATAGATACATTCCAAAACTAGCAGAATTTACAAACAAAATTTATGATCTAATTAACAAAGTAAATAAGAAACGTGAGAAAACTTTGGTATGGGACGAGAATTCGAATGAAGCTTTTGAGTGCATTAAAGATAAATTTGCATCTACGATATTGTTAAATCATTTTAACAAAGATGCTAAATTATCTTTAACAGTAGATGCGTCTAACACAGCGATTGGGGGCGTTATACAACAAAATTACAATAATACAATTGAGCCCATTGCATTCTTTTCTAAAAAACTTTCTCCAACTGAAATTAAGTATAGTGCTTTTGATAGGTAATTATTGGCGATTTATTTAAATATAAAACATTTTAGATATCTTTTGGAAGGACGACAATTTACAGTTTATACGGACCATAAACCTTTGACTACTGCTTTAAATTCAAAAACAGAACGAAGTCCTAGACAAACGAGACACTTGGAATTTATAGCACAATTTACTGATGACATACAATACATTAAAGGAGAATCCAATGTTGTAGCAGATACGGTATCTAGAGCTTTTGAGGTTAATGGAATATATAATACAGAACTGAATTTTAAAATTTTACAAACTGAATAGCAAAAAGATGATGACCTAAATCAACTTTTATCTGATTCTCAATATCTTAATTTAAAGTTAATTAATATTCCCATTTTAAATTTTAATATTTGGTGTGAAATTTCAGAAGAAACTCCTAGGCCATCTGTACCGAGGAATTTGCGAAAGACAGTATTTGATATTTTACATGGAATAGCACATCCAGGTACAAGATCTACACGACGGCTCATAGTTAAAAAATATTATTGGCCTAAGTATTGGCTTAAGTGTCAAAAGTCTAAACTTTATCGTCATACAAAATCCCCTATTGTCAAAATTCATATTCCAAAGAATAGATTTGAACACATTCATTTAGATATAGTTGGACCATTACCTATTTTAAGGGGACATCGCTATATTTTAACGATTATTGAAAGATTTCTCCGTTGACCTGAGGCATATGAATTAAAAGATATTTCAGCATCTACAATTGCAAATAAGTTTTTTAGAGAATATATTTCTCGGTTTGGAGTTCCGTTAAAGATAACAACTGATCAAGGTGGCCAATTTACATCAAATTGTTTTCAGAGTTAACTAAATTACTTGGTAGTCACCAAGTTACAACATCCGCATATCACCCTCAAGGAAATGGTATGGTTGAAAGGTTTCATAGCCAACTAAAGACTACTATAATAGCTAGAGAGGACACAAATAATTGGTATGACGAGTTACCTGTCATATTACTTGGTTTTCGATCTATTTACAAAGAAGATATTTCGGCTACACCGGCGGAAATGGTTTTCGGTCAGAATTTACGTTTGCCAGGGGAACTTGTTGTGCCATCAGCTAAACATTTCTCTTCAACTGAAATTTTAAGTAATTTACGTGAACATTTTCGAAATGTTAGATCAAATTTAAGTCCCCATAAAGATTCTGGTACTGGAATTTACGTTCCAAAAGATCTTCAAGATTGTAAATTTACATTTGTTAGAGTCATTAATAAACAAACCATATGAAGGACCTTACAAAATTGTGGAAAAAGATCAAAAATGTTTTAAACTTGAAATAGATAATAATATTAAAACTATTCCTATTGATAGATTAAAACCTGCAATAATTGAAACAACAGACACAAACAACACTAAGAATTTACATAAAAAGATAGTTACATTCAATTTGTTTAATGCTAAATTTTCTTGAAGGGGGAGTAATGTAGGGTTCTTATTATTTTTATTTAACTTTGTATTTTAGTTACTTTGAACTTTGTAATTTTTAAATGTATTATCAATATTTTAAGTTTCAATATTGATTTTTCAAATTTCAAAAATATTCATTATTGTGAAAAATAAAAAATAAAATAGACCCATACATTTAGGCGTATTAATAAAATATAGTTTAAAGTTTAAAACGTGGTTTCAATCTCCACAAGTGAATGTGTGAGTTTCCCCGTCACTGAATGCTTCAGGCTGCGCTCAGCCGATTCATCACAGTCGACCGCTAGGCGACCCGTAAGGCGCTACCGAACTGCGACGCCAGCACCAACGCGTCCGTTAGCCAACACAAAGCATAATACTGTTTTCACACAGAAACTTAATGATCTCATTTCACCTGCTAATGAAATCGTAAATTTTTTGCTTTCACACAGAAGTAACTGCTCGATTAGTATGAAGGATGAGACAGACAATCATGGCGGAACGATACAAGGTGGGAGCATGTTGACATACCTACAAACAAAAAGAATTCCATGTACTTGTAAATTCGATGGACAAATGTCAAAATCGTACTGCGCCGGTAGTTGATGTATCAAATCAAATAAAAAAGGTTATAATCAGCTGTTCGATGCGGCCACCTTGTATCGTTCCGCCATGCAGACAATGACATTTGCTTTGAAAACTAAGAAACGGAAACGGAAGCGTAACGCTGCCAACAGAGTTGCATTGTGCTTTTGACTTCATTAGGCATTCGATTATCTACTAATGAAATAATAATAGATTCGAATTTTGTAGGGAAGATTGAGCTCAATAAGCGTCTTAATGTAGAAAATTGCCTTTATTATTCAATAAGCCGTCTGTGTGAAATTAGTATAAGGCAAATAGATAATACATAAAGGAGAGGTAACAACAACCTAAGCCAGCACGCCAGCAGGCATACCAACGGGACTCGGGGAACCGTTACCCACGCCGATACCAAATACGAATACCGTTGAATAAAATTGAACTTAAATGAAGTTTTAGATATAATTTAAGTGTAAATAAATAAAGCTAAATAAAGTACGACTAGGAAAATGGCCCCACAGTATAAATTTATTGTACTGAACCCTGCACACGGCGAGTATACCCCAGCAATTTATTAAGAAACATCGGGCACAGGGAAAGCTTGGTTACAATTTTCGCCCGAGCAGGGACCCTCCAAGTCGTATAACTAACTATTCAGGGGAAAAATCCCCGAAAATTTTTTTGAAGATGACTGAGCCACTCGATATAAGGTGGCTAGATAACCATAGCCCAAGAGCTAGACATCGAGCACACAGGCCCAACGCGAGAGATCCGAAAACGGATAGTCCTAACAATGTCCAAGGCACCGACCGTAATCGCACCAGTCATGGTGGACGAGATCCCTTAACATTCATAGAGCGGCTGCAGGAATTGGCAGGAGTATACACGGTAAGTGCAGACCTTCTCCCGAAAACTATGCCCGACTTACTTTACAACACCTACCTCTAGTGGTACCGCAATAATAACGAACACTGGACCAACTGGGCGGCCTTCAAGCGGGATTTCCTACGATTTTTCTTGCCAACGAGATATTTCGAGCGTCTGGAGGACGACATACGACAGCGGAGACAACACGCAAAGGAGAAATGCAAGGATTATGTACTGTCAATACAGAACTTGATGCGGCACGCCGGCTATAGTAACGAGCAACGACTAGAGAGGATATTCCGAAACAGCCATCCGGATTATCTACTGTATATCCGCCGACGGGATTTCAACAGCTTAGCGGAGCTCCTCGCTCTCGCGGAAGACTATGAGGGCATCTACGAAGGCCACCGACGAACGTCAGAAGTACCACGACGGGAGATCACGACAAACTAAGTAGGCGAAAAGGACGCGATCACACGACCAAACCAGGCGCCTCACCTGCAGCCACCACAAGATGCGATTCCAGACACACAGCACCACCCCGCCAGGACGCCGAGCAACGTATGCAGAAGATGCGGCCAAGAAGGGCACTACCCTGACAGATGCCAAAATCTGAGAAGGTTATTCTGTTGGGAGTGTGGCCAGCCTGATGTGCGAACCATAGAGTGCTGCCGTCGGCGAGCGGGAAACGAGAGGGGGATTCGCCAAGGACAAGGCGCGGTGAACCCACAGAAACCAGCGCCGCAACACCAGTAAACATACGGCAGGAGCATGGCCATCTCTACGCCCTAGTCCAACTGGGCAGACAATCAGCCGAAGCCGTAATCGATACCGGGGGCTCGCGATGCTTCGTATCAACGGTCGCAGCAGAACGCATGGTGAACTCAGGAGGCGAAGAAAGCGTAACCACGGCCCTCCAAATAACCAAGGCCGACGGTACTAGCAATCAAATCTTCGACGCCATACGGACGGAAGTATGCCTAGATGAGTCATCAAACCACACCGTTTTACATGTTATGCCCGGAGCCATCGATGATATTATAATCGGCCTGGACACGCTAGGGGGCATGGTAGCCACAGTATACTGCGGAGGGAGTCACATCGTTCTAACCGACCCGTTTAGGCAGAGCGCACCGACACCAGGTGTTATCACAACAGCAGTGGCAAGTGGTAAGAGCGAACCGGTTCCTGCGAACTGCGTCACGTTCGAGTGTTCCGAAACATGGCAAATGTTACCCGGGAGCTCGAACCCAATAGCGCAACCCAGTCAAATAATCAACGGAGATCAAACCCAGATGTTAGCCCAAAATCACTGTGCGACAGCCTTTATCACACGCCCTGAACAAGGTCATGACAACAGGAACAAACGAACGGGCAACCATCATAACGAGGCAGAGCGCACACGTAAATTCTTGACGGAAGAACTCCAGAAATTTGAGGCGATGACCGGGGTGGCCAACGTGGCGAGCACCGGATCACCATGACAGACGACCACCAATAAAGCAGCGGTACTTCCCACGCAATCCAGCAATCCAGAGCACCATCAACACCGAGATCGACGAACTCCTGGCGAAGGGATGCATCTAGCCATCTCGCAGCCCGCACAGCGCACCGATCGTGTTAGCTCGGAAGAAAAACGGCAAGTGACGACTATGCGTAGACTATCGGCAGCTGAACGCCCGATCAATACTAGATGCATACCCCTTGCCAAGGATACAACATATATTAGATAAGCTACGGCGGGTGAAATACATCAGTAGCCTAGACCTCAAAAACGGTTATTAGCATATACTTTTGGAGCCTGTTAGCCGCCCGTACACCGCTTTCACCATACTTGGGCGCGGTCTATTTCAATGACGCGTCATGGCGTTTGGCATACATTCCCCACCAGCAACGTTTCAGAGGGCGCTGGACCAAGTCATCGGGCCGGAGATGGAACCGCACGCCTTTGCTTATCTGGACGACATAATCGTCATAGGACCCTGGAGGAACGGATACGAAATTTACGAGAAGTACTACTACGACTACAGAGTGCCAATATAAAAATAAATCCTGAGAAGTGCGATTTCTTCAAGAAGGAGCTACGTTACTTGGTCCACGTAGTCAGCGACAAGGGAATTCACATGGACCCCGAGAAAGTTGCCGCCATACAGGAGCTGAAACCACCGACCAACATCAAAGAAGTACGCCAATACCTGGGGATAACATCATGGTACCGCCGCTTCGTGCCTGACTTTGCCACGTTAAGCCAACCGCTCACAGCGTTACTCAAGAAGGGAACACATTGGAGGTGGGGAGACGAAAAGTAAGGGGCATTCGAAATCCTCAAGCAGAAGACAACTGAGGCCCCTATACTCGCGCATGTCCAGATTTCACGAAGAAATTTACCCTACATACGGATGCAAGCAACTTCGGCCTGGGAGTAGTATTGACACAAGACTTGGACTTCGGCGAACGAGTGATCGCCTACGCTAGTCGAAAGTTAAACAAAGCGGAAATCAACTACCCACCTACCGAGAAGGAGTGCCCGACCATCGTATGGGGAATTCGTAAAATGAGGCCTTATCTTGAAGGCTACCGATTCAATGTGATAACCGATCATCTGGCGCTGAAGTGGCTGAACTCCATCGAGAGCCCTTCAGGCCGTATCGCACGATGGGCCTTGGAACTGAAACAGCACGCCTTTGATATCGAGTACCGGAAGGGGAAACTAAATATGGTGGCGGACGCATTGTCCCGGAAGCCATTGGAGACCCTACTACAGGCCACAACCACGAACCCACAGTGCAAGTGGTGGCAGCGACGCGTCGATGAAGTACGCACCAACCCGGAGAAGTACGCCGACTATGTGTTAGTGGACGGACTACTCTATTGTCACATTCCATGCAGATCCCACGACGAGGATACAGTGCCATGGAAATTGTGCGTGCCAACCACGCTCTGACAGCGTGTACTACAAGAGAACCACGACACACCAAGCGTGGCACATATGGGTATTCGCCGGACGGTAGCACGGAACGCCGACCGCTACTATTGGCCAGGGATGTTTCGCGACACCAGTCGTTACGTACGCCAATGCGAGTCGTTCCAGAAATACAAGGAGGGGCAACAGAATCCAGCCGGGAAGATGCTCTCACAGGTAGCACAGGAGCCATTCGCCACGGTCTGCGTTGATTTCGTTGGACCCCTACCACGCTCCACACACGGAAATACCATGTTTTTAGTGTTCTTCGACCGTTTCAGCAAATAGGTATATTTAGTCCATATGAGGCGAGCCACGGCAGAGGGCCTCCGCCGCACTTTCAGAGAACGAATCATCGCAAGATTCGGCGTGCCCAAAATACTCATCTCGGATAACGGCGTGCAATTCACCAGTACCTTATGGAAACTTTACCTCCACGAGATAGGGGTACGGCAGCAATTCACTGCACCTTATACACGCCAGGAGAATCCCACGGAGCGCGCTAATCGGAACGTGAAAAGGATCATAGCCCAACTAACCAAATCGAGACATAACCGATGGAACGACCTCCTGCCCGAAATCGAGCTTGCCATAAACTCCAGCGTAGCGGCCTCAACCGGGTACAGTACTGCATTTCTAGTACACGGGCGTGAGCCACGATTACCGGGAGCACTCTACGACGAAATAAATGTCGGAACCGGTACGAATACCACAACGGCAGAGGAGAAGTCCAACAGGATGCAGGAGGCATTTAAGATAGTTAGGCGGAACATGAACCGGGCTGCCACTGACCAAGCTAGGCATTATAATCTTCGTCGGAGAAAGTGGAACCCCGAAGTCGGTGAACTGGTCCTACCAAAGGAGGATCACCTATCCAAGGCGGGAGAGGGCTTTGCCGCAAAACTGGCGCCCAAATACGACGGCCCATACCAAATATTGGGGTACCTATCACCAGTTATCGTCCAACTTCGAAAAGTCGACGGAGAAAAAAAGAGAAAACGGCGAACATCAGTGAATTAAAATTATACTACGCGACCGAGACCGCAGAATCATAGCTAAGATGGCGGGAAAAGAAAAATTTTCTTTTACGAGAAAGGCCCAACAACCGATATCATTTCCTGTCTTATCACCAACCACCGAAGGGACAACACCCATATCATTTTTTCTTCATTCGATCACTGACCAGCGAAGGGACAAAACCCAATATCAATTTTCATTTTATCATTGATCAGCGAAGGGACAACACCCACATCATTTTTTTCATTCAATCACTGACCTTTAAAGTGACAACACCACTACGAGTAAAGTCAGAGAATTTAAGGACCCCAATTTTAGCAAGTATGGAGCAACAACAAAAATGGCTCGAAAGCGTGAAAAGCGTACGCGAGCGTATTGATGAAGAAGGGGCGAAACGGCTCAGGATCATGATGCTGGAACTAGCCGAGGAGGCCCCACCGAACGCCAACTCTGCTCGCGAAGACGCCACGCACGCAGCGAAACGCCATATGGAGTTGACCCACACTTAACGTACCGTACGTAGGACAGCTGCCACGCACACCGACAGCGCATCCGCCAGGCGCATAATCCCAGCATACCCCACCGTCGGCGACGCTACCGCCACGCATGCAGCCACTGCACCGAACACGGCGGCAAACACTAACGCAGGAGTACTTACCAAGGCAGCACAAGAAGGCATCACGCAAGCAAACGCTCGGGATCAGTTCGGAACCCTTCCGGGATTACTGGTTACGCATATGGGTATATTTTCAGGGCATCTCGATGGTTTATTTTTTTATTTTTGGATAACTGAATAAAAACTAAAATTTTATTGTTATTCCATATTTTGTAAATAAGGTATAATAACTCAACTCTTTATTCAAATTTTGCAAAAATAAGAATGAGCGGTTATCATCAATCAGAATATTTTGAATAACGAGAAAATGTTATTCATTATTCAAGAAATGCTTGAATAAAAAATAACTTTTTATTCATCAATTAGAAAATTTAAAATGATGAATAATTTTTTATTTTTTATTTTGATTTGTTTCATTTCAAAATGACTCAACCCTGACCCAAACCATGCGACGACAACAACGACAGCTTCTACCGACACACGACCGATCGTAACAACACGACGACTCAGTGACGAAATACTAGCCGCGGCAGCCAGCGCCAACGGCAACAGAGCGTCCCACGAGCGTCCTCAGTGACCACATACTTAGCACGAAAGCCAACGCAGCGACCAACGCCAGCGTAGGCACGCCACTAAGGCGTCCCATAACGACACGCTAACGGGACCGGGTGGACCGTTAGCCAATATCAAAGCATAGTGATAACAACGTAAGCCAGCACACCAGCAGGTACGTCAACGGGACCTTGGTGAACCGTCACCCACTAGGTCACGCCGACACCGAATACCAATAATATTGAATAGATATTGAATTTAAGTGAAGTTTTAGATATCATTTAGCTGTAAATAAATGAATATAAATAAAGTACGACTTGGAAAAGGGCCCCACAGTATAAATTTATTGTAAGGAACCCTGGGCACGGCGAGTATACCCCAGGGCCCTCCAAGTACGTATAACTAACTATTCAGAGGGAAAAATCCTCGGAAAAAAATTCACAGTATGTCGGAGCCACTCGATACAACGTGGCTGGATCACGTCGCCAAAGAGCAGCTTGTGATCATAGCCCAATAGTTAGACATCAAGCACACAGGCACCGACCGACTCAGAGATACATAAAAAATTCACATCTATGGAGGCTACACACAGGATCACGGAAACCAATCTTGAGAACACGAATGGACCAAAGGCATTAATCTCACAGACTCCAAGTGGAACCTACAACCTGCACCCCAGTATCAACCAGTGGCAAACGCCGTAAACCCCAAGTATGTGATAACCCAAGTTAATCAGGCATCGGCCCTTGCGGAAGTGGTCAGTGAAATACGATGGTGGACCGGATCCCCTAGCCTTCTTAGAACGGTTGGAAGAATTTGCTGAAGTATATATGGTAGTGTAGGTATATATGGTGTAGACCTCCTCCCGGAAACGATGCCGGAGTTACTTTGCAACACCGCCCTCCAGTGGTACCGCAACAACAACGAACACTGGACCAACTGGGCGGCCTTCAAGCGGGATTTCCTACGATTTTTCTTACCGGCCAGATATTTAGAGCGTATAGAGGATGACATACCACAGCGAAGACAACACGCACGGGAGAAATACAAGGATTACGTGCTGGCGATACAAAACTTGACGCGGCACGCCGGTTACAGTAAGGAACAACGGCTAAAAAGGATATTTCGAAAGAGCCATCCGGATTGCCTACTGTATATCCGCCGACGAAATTTTACCAGTTTAGCGGAAATTCTCACCCTCGCGGAAGACTATGAGGGTATCCACGATGGCCACCGATGGACGTCAGAAGTACCACGACGTGAGATGGCGAGACAAGTCGTAAGCGAGGAAGCGATGATCGCAACACCACCTCATGAGCAGCCACCACAAGATACGATTCCAAACACGCAGCACCACCCCCACCCAGAACTCCGAACAACGTATGCAGAAGGTGTGGCAAAGAAGGTTACTACACTAACAGATGCCGAAATTGGACAAAGTTATTCTGTTGGGAGTGCGGTCAGCCTGATGTACGAACAATCGAATGCTGCCGTCGACAAACCGTCAGGAAACGAGAAAGGGATACACCAAGTAAAAGGCGCGGTGAATCCACAAGACCCAGCGCCGACATACCAGTAACCATGCACCAGGAGCGTGGTCGTCTCTACGCCCTAGTCCAACTTGGCGGACAACCAGCACAAGCCGTGATCGACACCGGGGCCTCCCGAAGTTTCGTATCAACCGTCGTAGCAGAACGCATGGTGAACTCAGGAGGCAGAGAAAGGGTAACCACGGCCCTTAAATAACCATGGCCGACGGTACTAGCAGTCAAATATTCGACGCCATACGGACGGAAGTACGCCTGGGTGAGTCATCACACCACACCGTGCTACAAGTTATGCCCGGAGCCATCGATGCTATCATATTTGGCCTGGACATGCTAGGGGGCTTGGGAGCCACAGTATCCTGCGGAGGGAGTCACATCATTCTAACCGACCCGTTTAGGCAGAGCGCACCGACACCATGTGTTATCACACCACCAGTGGCAAGTGATAGGAGCGAACCGATTCCTACGAACGACGCTCCCCCAAGAAGACCAAAAGAAGGCACCAAAGGCGAAAGAAAACCAGTGACAAGAAACCGACAGGACGAACCATTGCAGTTCCATCACACAAGCTTCCGCGAACGTGGCTTACTCGAACTGTCCTCACAACGACCACTTGCGTCGGTTAATAAAAACCACCCGAACTATTTCCAACAATGAAAATAACTGCGCCACTTTCGAGTGTTCCGAAACATGGCAAATGTTGCCCGGAAGCTCGAACCCAATAGCGCAACCCAGTCAAATAATCAACAGAGATCAAATCCAAATGTTACCCCAAAGTCACTGCGCGACGGCCTTTACCGCATGCCCCGAACAAGGTCATGCTAACAGGAACACACAAACTGGCAACCATCATAACGAGGCAGACCGCATAAGCGAATTGTTGACGGAAGAATTCCATAAATTTGAGGCCATGACCGGGGTGGCCAACATCGCCGAGCACCGGATCACCATGACAGACGACCACCCAATAAAGCAGCGGTACTTCCTGCGCAATCCAGCAATGCAGAGCATCATCAACTCCTGGCGAAGGGATGCATTAAGCCATCTCGCAGCCCGCACAGCGCACCGATCGTGTTAGCTCGGAAGAAAAACGGCAAGTGACGACTATGCGTAGACTATCGGTAGCTGAACGCCCGATCAATACCAGATGCACACCCCTTGCCAAGGATACAATATATATTAGATAAGCTACGGCGGGCGAAATACATCAGTAGCCTAGACCTCAAAAACGGTTATTGGCAGATACCTTTGGAGCCTGATAGCCGGCCGTACACCGCTTTCACCGTACCAGGGCGCGATCTATTTCAATGGTGCGTCATGCCGTTTGGCCTACATTCCGCACCAGCAACGTTTCAGAGGGCGCTGGACCAAGTCATCGGGCCGGAGATGAAACCGCACGCCTTCACTTATCTGGATGACATAATCGTTATAGGCTCGACCCTGGAGAAGTACTACTATGACTACAGAGTGCCAATCTAAAAATAAATCCTGAGAAGTGCGATTTCTTCAAGAAGGAGCTACGTTACTTGGGACACGTAGTCAGCGACAAGGGAATTCACATGGACCCCGAGAAAGTTGCCGCCATACAGGAGCTGAAACCACCGACCAACATCAAAGAAGTACGCCAATACCTGGGGATAACATCATGGTACCGCCGCTTCGTGCCTGACTTTGTCACGTTAAGCCAACCGCTCACAGCGTTACTCAAGAAGGGAACACATTGGAGGTGGGGAGACGAAAAGTAAGGGGCATTCGAAACCCTCAAGCAGAAGACAACTGAGGCCCCTATACTCGCGCATGTCCAGACTTCACGAAGAAATTTACCCTACAGACGGATGCAAGCAACTTCGGTCTGGGATCAGTATTGACACAAGACTTGGACTTCGTCGAACGAGTGATCGCCTACGCTAGTCGAAAGTTAAACAAAGCGGAAATCAACTACCCACCTACCGAGAAGGAGTGCCCGACCATCGTATGGGGAATTCGTAAAATGAGGCCTTATCTTGAAAGCTACCGATTTATCGTGATAACCGATCACCTGGCGCTGAAGTGGCTGAACTCCATCGAGAGCCCTTCAGGCCGTATCGTACGATGGGCCCTGGAACTAAAACAGCATGATTTTGATATCGAGTATAGGAAGGGGAAACTAAATATGGTGGCAGGCGCATTGTCCCGGCAGCCATTGGGCACCCTACTACAGGCCACGACAACGAACCCACAATGCAAGTGGTGGCAGCGACGCGTTGATGAAATGCACACCAACCCGGAGAAGTATGCCGACTATGTGCTAGTGGACGGACAACTCTACCGCCACATTCCATGCCGAACCCACGACGATGATACAGCGCCGTGGAAGTTATGCGTACACAGCCCGCTTCGACAGGGTGTACGACATGAAAACCACGACAAACCAAGCGCGACACATATGAGTATTCGCCTGACGGTAGGAAGGATCGCCAACCGCTATTACTGGCCAGGGATATTTCGCGACATCAGCCGCTACGTACGCCAATGCGAGTCCTGCCAGAAGTATAAGAAGGGGCAACAGAAACCAGCCGGGAAAATATCTTCGCATCACCTACCAAAGGCCGAAAGGGGGCATGGCCGCAAAACCGGCGCCCAAATACGACGGTCTGTACCAAATTCTGGCCAGCATACAACAGCACATACAACATTATCACCGCAACATGAGGCTGAACGAAGCCAGCAACACGATCACACAATAAACACGGTATGCCTACAGCAAGTCAAACACACGAATACAACACGCCATAGACTAGGTCATACCAACTTCAACCGCAACATCAAATAACAATATACCCAAACCATGCGACGACAACAACTACAGCTTCTACCGACACACGACCGATCGTAACAACACGGTCGCAACACGTCGACGAGCAAACCCAAATCATCTACATATTTATTACGAGTATGCAATTCTATAATAGCAACGAACACAGCATGAAAGAGTTAGTCAGAACGACGCCGTGGTAGCAAACGGATCTAAGTTGAAGAGTGATAGCTCGTAAATAGGTTTTGACCAATGCGAGACATCATCATTCAGATTAGACGTGAACTGAGCCAAACCAAGCTTTAGGTTGCGCACCGCCGCCATCACCAACCGTGAGCCTATATTAAACGCGAGTGGACGCCCGGCACTGTGGTTATTAGTCGGATCTACGAGCGGATGGTGATAGCCAGTAAATAGATTTTGACCAAGGCGGGACATCACCACCCGACGTAGACGCAGACTGAGCTGTAATTGAGTGTTGCGATCTTTGCTTGCTGATATAGGCTCAAGGCTGCGCTCCGCCGACTGGCCACGGTCGACACCCGACAGCGACGGCACTCTCTCTCCCCGCGTCAGCGCAACGCCAACGGCAACAGAGCATCCTCAGTGGTCACATATCTATTTCAACCAAGCGTCTTCAGTGACCGCATATCCATTTTATTTCAAGCGTCCTCAGTGACCACATACTAACCGGGACGCCAGCGTCAACGCGTCGCCAACGAGCGTCTTCAGTGACCGCATACCCACTTTATTTAAAGCGTCCTCAGTGACCGCATTCCCACTTTATTTAAAGCGTCCTCAGTGACTACATACTAACCGCGACGCCAGCGTCAATGTGTCACCTACGAGGTCTTCAGTGACCGCATACCCACTTTATTTCAAGCGTCCTCAGTGACTACATACTAACCGCGACGCTAGCGTCAACTTGTCACCAACGAAAGTCTTCAGTGACCGCATATCCACTTTACTTCAAGCATCCTTAATGACTTCATACTAACTGCGAAGACAGCACCCACGCACCGCCAACGAGCGTCCCCATTGGCCGCACACCCATTATAATCGAGCGGCCTCAGCGACGAAATTACTAACCACGACATCAGCGTCCACGCATCGCCGACGAGCATCCTCAGTGACCGCATATCCTGTTAAGCGTCCTCAGTAACTAAATACTAATCGCGACGCCAGCGTCAAAGCGCAATCAACGAGCGTCCTCAGTGACCACATACTCGAGCGTCCTCAGTGACGAAACACTAGCCGCGGCAGCCAGCGCCAACGGCAACAGAGCGTCCCACGAGCGTCCTCAGTGACCGTCTTAGCACGAAAGCCAACGCAGCGATGAACGCCAGCGTAGGCACGCCACTAAGGCGTCCCATAACGACACGCTAACGGGACCGGGTGGACCGTTAGCCAATATCAAAGCATAGTAATAACAACGTAAGTCAGCACACCAGTAGGTACGCCAACGGGACCTGGGTGGACCGTTACCCACCAGGCCACGCCGACACCGAATACCAATAATATTGAATAGATATTGAATTTAAGTGAAGTTTTAGATATAATTTAGCTGTAAATAAATGATGTTAAATAAAGTACGACTCTGAAAAGGGCCCACAGTATAAATTTATTGACCCTGGGCACGGCGAGTATACCCCAGCAATTTATTAAAAAGCAACGGGGCGCAGGGAAAGTTTCGTTACAACGGATTTCAGAAGAATGTGCTTGGTACACAATTAGCACAAGAAATTGTTTTCGGCTGGATTCTTGCAGGCCGTGCCGATGCTCAAGAGCTAACAACCGGATTGTCTCTTATTATAGTGACGTAGCATTGGATAAACAACTATCTGCCTTCTGGGAGCTCAAATAACTCGCCAAAAACAAACGTCTAAATCCAGACGAACAATACTCCGAGGAACTATATAGAAATACAACCACAAGGGATAATACAGGGAAATATACTGTCTCACTACCATTTAAACGGGAATTTCCTTCAAGCATCTCTCTAGGACCATCTCTTAAAAGAGCCTGCTCTCAGTTCTTCCAGAACGCATGTACCTACATATTTGTGTTGAGTTGTGACGTCTGTGGGAAACGCAATGTCAGCAAATTTGCCTGAATGCAAATTTGGTTTAGTCGTACGTTGTACACACACCACCTGTATTAAATCCTGTTAATTGCTCTGTCAGCAACAATTAGCAAATGCCCTTTTTGTGTTGATTAAAATTTCGACTCTTTTTGTTACAGGGTAGCATATTGACTGTTTTACTCATTTGGCATTGAAATTGTTGGCTGTTTATACTACATCGCCCTTTTTTTCAGAATGCTTATGCATTTGGCGAATGCATGAGCATTCGATATTTATTTAGTTAAATATAAATTAATTCTATATTTTGTATTTTATATTTGTAGGTTGAAAATTTACTTATTCTATTAATGTAAGTCTTTTTTTTTAAGCAAAAGTCAAGCTGTAAAGTTGATTTATATCTGTGCTCTTGTCTTTTTAATAAATTAATTGCTTAATATTGTTAAAATTGGTTTTTGTTGTTGACATAAGTAGTGAAATGTAATCATTGAGTGTGCTACATCAAGAAATTTAATTAAATTTCACTTGTTCAGTTGAATTTTTAATATCAAAATTAAATATTTCCATAACTTTGCATATACACACACCTATTAACATATTTACATACAGTTGAATTGCCGAGTGCTTTGAATTGTGTTGTTGCTGTTGATAGGCATCGAATTTCATAGTGGAATTGTTTTTATACTCAGTTGAGCAGAGCCCACAGAGTATAATAACTTTGATTGGATAACGGTTGGCTGTACAGGTATAAAGGAATCGAGATAGATATATACTTCCATATATCAAAATCACCAGTATCGAAAAAAACATTTGATTGAGCCATGTCCGTCCGTCCGTTAACACGATAACTTGAGTAAATTTTGAGGTATCTTGATGAAATTTGGTATGTAGGTTCCTGGGCACTCATCTCAGATCGATATTTAAAATGAACGATATCGGACTATAACCACGCCCACTTTTTCGATATCGAAAATTTCGAAAAACCGAAAAAGTGCGATAATTCATTACCAAAGACGGATAAAGCGATGAAACTTGGTAGGTGAGTTGAACTTATGACGCAGAATAGAAAGTTAGTAAAAATTTGGACCACGGGCGTGGCACCGCCCACTTTTAAAAGAAAGTAATTTAAAAGTTTTGCAAGCTGTAATTTGGCAGGAACGTTACTCCTATGTATGCTTAATAAAAATTAGCAAAATCGGAGAACTACCACGCACATTTTTTTAAGTCGAATTTTAACAAAAAATTTGATATCTTTACAGTATATAAGTAAATTATGTCAACATTCAACTCCAGTAATGATGTGGTGCAACAAAATACAAAAATAAAAGAAAATCTCAAAATGGGCGTGGCTCCACCCTTTTTCATTTAATTTGTCTACGATATATTTAATACCATAAGTCGAACAAAAATTGACCAATCCTTGTAAAATTTGGTAGGGGCTTAGATTCTAGGACGATAACTGTTTTCTGTGAAAAAGGGCGAAATCGGTTGAAGCCACGCCCAGTCTTTATACACAGTCGACCGTCTGTCCTTCCGCTCGGCCATTAACACGATAACCTGAGCGAAAATCGATATATCTTTACTAAACGAAGTTCATTAACTTATCTGAACTCACTTTGTATTGGTATAAAAATTGCCGAAATCCGACTATGACCACGCCCACTTTTTCGATATCGAAAATTACGAAAAATGAAAAAAAAATGCCGTAATTCTATACCAAATACGAAAAAAGGGATGAAACATGGTAATTGGATTGGTTTATTGACGCAAAATATAACTTTAGAAAAAAACTTTGTAAAATGGGTGTGACAGGTGTATTAAGTAGAAAAAAATTAAAAAGTTCTGCAGGGCGAAATCAAAAGCCCTTGGAATCTTGGCAGGTATACCGTTCGTGGTATTACATATATAAATAAATTAGCGGTACCCGAAAGATGATGTTTTGGGTCACCCTGGTCCACATTTTGGTCGATATCTCGAAAACGCCTTCATATATACAACTACCACCACGCTCTTTTAAAACCCTCATTAATACCTTTAATTTGATACCCATATTATACAAACGCATTCTAGAGTCAACCCTGGTCCACCTTTATAACGATATCTCCAAAATGCGTCCACCTATAGAACTAAGGCCCACCTCCTTTTAAAATACACATTAGCACCTTTCATTTGATACCCATTTCGTACAAACAAATTGTAGAGTCATCCCTTGTCCACCTTTATGGCGATATCCCGAAAAGTCGTCCACCTATAGAACTAAGGCCCACTCCCTTTTAAAATACTCATTAACACCTTTCCTTTGATACCCATATCGTACAAACAAATTCTGGAGTGGCCCCTGGTTCCCCGTTTATGGCGATATCTCGAAAAGGCTTCCACCCGTAGAACTAAGGCCCACTCCCTTTTAAAATACTCATTAAATCCTTTCATTTGATACCCATATTGTACAAACGCATTCTAGAGTCACCCCTGGTCCACCTTTAGGCGATATCTCGAAAAGGCGGCCACCTATAGAACTAAGGCCCACTCCCTTTTAAAATACTCATTAACACCTTTCATTTGATACCCATATCGTACAAACAAATTCTAGAGTCACCCCTGGTCCACCTTTATGGCGATATCTCGAAAAGGCGTCCACCTATAGAACTAAGGCCCACCCCTTTTAAAATACTCACTAACACCTTTCATTTGATACTCATATCGTACAAACAAATTCTAGAGTCACCCCTGGTTCGCCTTTATGGCGATATCTCGAAAAGGCGTCCACCTATAGAACTAAGCCCACGCCCTTTTAAAATACTAATTAACACCTTTCATTTGATACCCATATCTTACAACCAAATTCTAGAGTAAGCCCTGGTCCACCTTTATGGCGGCATTCCTAAATGGCGTCCACCTATAGAACTATGGCCCACTCCCTTTTAAAATACTCTTTAATACCTTCCATTTGATACACATGTCATACAAACATATTCCAGGGTTTCCCTAGGTTAATTTTCCTATATGGTGATTTTCCCTTATTTTGTCTCCATAGCTCTCAACTGAGTATGTAATGTTCTGTTACACCCGAACTTAACCTTACTTACTTGTTGTTTTTGATTTTGCGTGCACGCTTCATCTCTCTTTCTTCATTGTCACAGCTGTTTGCGCGGTTTGTTCAGTGTTATCACAGTGTATCTCAAACTGCTCAAAGCATATCCCAATTTAACATCTATTTTCAAACTGTTTTTATTTTCTTTTTGTTATAACCCGTGTTGCTATTTATTAATTAATTTTCAATTAATCAATTTACTCTCGCTATTCTATAAATATTTTTTTTTCACCTCTTTATTTAAATTTAAATGGCTTGTATATATTCTAACTGTTTGATAAAATGTGATTCCCATCCCTTTGTGGCATGCTGGCTTTGCGATGGCCTCGCCCTATGAAGTGTGCCAGCTTGTCAGCAAGAGTGGTTGACGCACTCAACGATAGTGATAACGGAGTTCGTTGGGCCTGTTTGAAATGTAGACCAACTGAGATTGATCTTTTCAAAGTTTTCAAACAGGCTCGCGATGGTTTCTCTGAAATAGGTAGAGAGTTAGCCGCACTGTCCAAGAAATTCACTCAATACGAAAACTTGTTTAAGTCTTTCATATATCCGAATGACATAACAAACGCAAACATTCCACATGGAAACCGTCATCCTACCAGTGCTTCCTCTAATGGACACTTGATGCCGTTGCAGAAGTTCCTGCACCCGTAGTTAGTTCGCCGCCAACTATCGAATTAATAAATCTGGCATCCCCAAGTCCCTTAACGGCCCAGCCATCCTCATCAAAAGTTTCTTTAACAAAACCAAAAAAATTTTCTATAAAAAGTAATCAATATCCCCAAAACCCTCCTACGGAATCCGAACCGAGTAGTAATATTATTATTGTCCCTATTAAAAAATCTATTTTTATGTCAAGATTTGATAAAAACACTACAGAAGAGGACCTTAAGTCGTACATCATCACTAAACTTAAATTTTATAACGTGACAGTTCGAAAATTCAATTTTAACTATCCTAGAGCCATTTCGTCTTTTAGGATTGATGTATCCGCACAACATTTTGAAACTATATTAAGTAATTCTTTTTGGCCGCCTGTTGCTTTTGTGAGGGAATTCGAACGTAGGCGTAACAATAATACCCTGAATATCGCTACACTTCCTCATAACAATATTGCATCAAAAAACTGAATGCTAAATCGGTCCTAAATTTGTTTTATCAAAATGTTAGAGGCTTAAACACTAAACTAACAGAATTTTATTTGAAATCGTTTAACTGCAATTACAACATTATAGTTTTTACTGAAACTTGGCTAAAACCTCATGTATTTAACTCAGAGAATCTTTGCCATGATTACCAAATATACAGAAATGACCGCTTGAACAGAATTGGAGGAAGAGTTTTGTTTGCTGTTGTAGCATTCACTCATTAAGTTATTCATTCATTTGTACAAACATATATTTCAACCCGTTTTGGAATGTCTTAAAATATATTGACTCTTACATACATATTCATACAATTGTACATACGTATATTTTGGCTCGCTTTGGTACGGCATGAGATTCTATTGACACATTCATTCATTTGTACAAACAAATATTTTGTACACCGTGCATCATATGGTAACCTGAGCCTTGGTATGACACTGTTTAGAGCTTGCTCGCGACAAGCCTGTAGAAAATTATTAACATGATTCATTTATGCTTGCGTTGCACATTTCACAGTCAATTTTAATTATGCTTAGAATGCAGTTCCCAGGCAACTGAATTGAATGTATATGTGTGTTATACTTAGTTTGTAAGTATTTTAGCTCATAGAAATTGTGTATAAAAGAAAGCAACTTTTGAATAAAGAAGGGAATTGAACCTGCTGCCGTTTCAATTGGCAGTAAATTCTATCTGGTGCCGCTAACTGGGCACTGCAAACTAGATTTCGATTTTCTCTTATCCGCAAACATTACATGGCGATCCTGCCATTTCCTTATTTTCCTTTAGAGCTGCTGAATTAAATAGGCAGCTTACCGCATCTGCTGCTTGAAATATAGGCAAACTTCCTCTAAAAAATGCGGCAAAATTTGAAACAAAACAAAATATCAAAATTATATAACAAAAAAAAAATTCGAGGAATTACCGATAAAGAGACACACATCAAGAAGATTATTAATTATTATGAACACATGGAATTGAGGCGTAAGGCATAGAGAAGTGGAATAGACCTTGACTTGCAGATATACATCAAGAAGATAGCAGATTATTATGAACACATGGAATTGAAGCGTAAGGCATAGAGAAGTGGAATAGACCTTGGGCTGCAGACACACATCAAGAAGACATGGAATAGACCTTAGGCTGCAGACACACATCAAGAAGACATGGAATAGACCTTAGGCTGCAGACACACATCAAGAAGAAAAACGGAGATAGCAGATTATGTATGTAATTATCTAGGTAGTTTATTTTAAAAGCATTTGGCAACCTAAGGGTTGCCAGTTTACGGGGAAAAAGTAGATTTTTGCTAATAAAATTAAGATTTTTTTTCTTCTCACACTAACCTTTTCAATGAACGAAATCAATAATCAAAAAGAATTTGACACATTATTCATGCATTGTTGTAAATCAATTGAGGAAGAAGTAAATAAATTAGAAAAAGAAAAAGAAGCAGAAATAATTAAAAAAGGCCCTAAGACAATTAGCATAGAAGAATATAGGCGTAGAATAAAACAACAAAAAATTGAGGAACCAAAGATTCCGAAACCCACTAAAAATAAAAGAAAAAGAGGAGGAAAGAGATTTAACATAAGAAAGGCTGTAGCCATATTGTATAAAGAAATTAATTTGACAACAAACACAGAGGAAAGGATACGTCTAAAAAATAAAATTAGGGAATTAAAAGAAGTATAAAAGAATTTTTTTTTTAAGGAAACACTAATTACAATGCCGAACAAAAACCCAATCACTACGCTTGAGAATAAAATAGAAAAAAAGATTTACAAAAGGAGTTACGCTGGCTAAAAGGCTTTTGGAAAAATATTGGTATGACTAAGGAACCAAATATGGAGGATGTCATTAATCCTACTACTAGAATCGAGGAAACCAGACGCATGCTGGTAATGTTTAACCTTACACAACACAAATAAATAAATAAAAAAAATTTTTTTTTAACAATTATTATTTCAAAATGGGAGGCAAAGAATCCAAAGTAGAAGAACCCAATGCAAACGTAATTAATTCCATTCAAGTAATTGACCATAGTGAGGCATTAGCCTTTATCAAAATATTGTTGATAATTTTGACGATCTGCACTTTCGTCAACTTATTTCTAAAATTATACTCAACTCATAATAAATTTAAAAAAAAAATACATGAGCCGAGCAGATGGTCTAGGCAAAGTCTAAACCCAAAAAAAAAATATATGTATTTTTTACCTCGATGGGCAAATAGAAAACTATTCTCAACACACTTGTGGAAGAAAACATTTTAGCAGAAAAAACTTATAAATGTATTAATAAAAATATAAGCATACAAAGAATAACCATTTTAAAACACCTCACGACAATACTACAGTCATTGAATAATATAGGCAAAGCTATACAAGAAGTACATAGCAAATTAACTGCCAGCCATCAATTAGAAGCACAACACATTTTTTCCGGTGTTAGAGATAAATTAGTATCCTCATTAGGTAGATGTAAAATTGAGGCATTAGTCCCAACGTCATTTGAAGGAGAGATAGAAACTGATTTCGCTAGCTTATTACCTGAAACTCAACCAAATCTAGGACAAACTCCACAAATTGAAATTTTTAATAAAACCTCACAAACTGAAAGCAACAAAATGTCACAAACAATAGTCGAATTTTTAAAGACTGCTTCATCAGTTTTGCCAGAATTCGATGGTAAAGCTGAAAACTTGAATAGCTTTTTGGATGGTTTTCATATCTTAGAACAAATTAAGGATACCCATGAAGCTGTAGCGGTTTCGATGATAAAAACCAAGCTGAAAGGAACAGCCAGAAACCTAATAAGCACTGAAAGCTCAATGGAAGCAATAAAACAAAAATTAAAAACAGCAATTAAGGGTGAATCAGTTGAATATCCAACAGCGCGGTAGAACTGCAAATCAATACACTGCTGAAATTGAAAAGCTCACAAAATCGTTGGAAGGAGCATACATATCTGACGGACTAACACCAGAGTTAGCAACCAAGTATGCTACACAATCAGCTGTGAAAGCTATGTGTAAAAACTGCTCCAGCGATAAAGTAAAAACAATTAATTATGCAAGCTGGAACGTTCACAACAATGAACGAAGCTATATCAAAATTTACTAACAGTTGCGCAGAAGTAACTGGAAATACAAATTCACTACTACATATTCGCCAACAAAATTCCAATTTCCGAGGTAACTTCCGCGGGAGTTATCAAAACAATAATTATAGAGGAAATTATAGACGTTCTTTCAATACATATAACAATAATAAAAATTATAATAATAACAGACAAAATAACCAAAGATCTGGTCGAAATTTCGGATCGCGATGAAATACCCGCAATAACACCAGAAATGTCCAAATTGTTACACAGCAGGAAAAACAACAAACTCCACCTTAATAAATAAAAAATTATATATTTTCAATTTACACCTTAATAGCTACATATCTCCCAGAACAACTCTGAATGATTCCATATCAACCCTCCTAATCGATACGGGAGCGGATATTTCAATAATAAAAAAAGGGTCAAATTGACAGTAATGTCACGATAAATAAATCGCAAAAAACAGATGTAAGAGGAATTGGTCAAGGGATAACAAGCACTATTGGCACGGTTAAAGCGGACTTAAAAGATGATTACCTACTAATTAGACACAAATTTCACGTAGTAGAAGACAATTTCCCCATCCCATGCGATGGAATATTGGGATTAGATTTCATTAAAAAATATAATTGCATTTTGGATTATCAAATAGAAGGTGACAGTCTAATACTAAGACCATATGACTACCCAGAAAACATAATAATTCAGATGACTAACAAACCAACAATTAATAGTATTTCAATTCCCGCACGATCAGAAGTAGCTCGACAAATTCACATAGAAAATAACAATTCAGATTTACTAATCCCACAACAAAAATTGTCTGAAGGTATTTTTATTGCAAACACACTAGCAAATTCACAACAAACATTTGTTAGAATTGTAAATACAACAGATAAAAATGCAACACTTCAAATTTTAATATTCGTACAGAAAATTTGAATGATTATACAATAGTTAAAAATAAAAAACTCGAAAATGAGGCCAACAATAAAGAAAAATTGGAAAGATTAAATAAAAATTTTCCAAAGTTTGCAAATAAAGCACTTAATGCATTATGTGCGGAATTCATTGACATTTTTTCATTGGAAACAGAACCAATTACCACTAATAATTTTTACAAACAAAAACTTCATATGAAAGACAATAACCCAGTCTACGTAAAAAATTATAGAATACCAGAAGCTCATAAGAGTGAAATTAATAAACAAGTAAACAAATTAGTTAAAGATGACATAATAGAACCTTCAATTTCAGAATTCAATAGTCCAATTTTATTAGTACCGAAAATATCACTACCGAATAACCAAGAAAAAAGATGGAGAATGGTTGTAGATTACAGAAAAGTAAATAAAAAATTAACCGCAGATAAATTCCCTTTACCAAGAATTGATGACATACTAGATCAGTTAGGAAGAGCTAAATATTTTTATACTCATTTGAGCAGAGCTCACAGAGTATATTAACTTTGATTGCATAACGGTTGGTTGTGTTGGTATAAAGGAATCGAGATAGATATAGACTTCCATATATCAAAATCATCAGTATCGAAAAAAAATTTGATTGAGCCATGTCCGTCCGTTCGTCCGTCTGTCCGTTAACACGATAACTTGAGTAAATTTTGAGGTACCTTGATGAAATTTGGTATGTAGGTTCCTGGGAACTCATTTCAGATCGCTATTTAAAATGGACGATATCGGACTATAACCACGCCCACTTTTTCGATATCGAAAATTTCGAAAAATTGAAAAAGTGCGATAATTCATTACCAAAGATGGATAAAGCGATGAAACTTAGTAGGTGAGTTGAACTTATGGCGCAGAATAGAAAATTAGTAAAGTTTTGGACAATGGGCGTGGCACCGCCCACTTTTAAAAGAAAGTAATTTAGAAGTTTTGCAAGCTGTAATTTGGCAGTCGTAGAAGATATCATGATGAAATTTGGCAAGAACACTACTTCTTTTACTATATGTATGCGTAATAAAAATTAGCAAAATCGGAGAACGACCATGCTCACTTAAAAAAAAAAATTTTTTAAGTCAAATTAAAAAAAAACAAGTGAATATCTTTACAGTATATAAGTCATAAGTAATATAAGTATTTATGTCAACATTCAACTCCAGTAATGATATGGTGCAACAAAATACAAAAATAAAAGAAAATTTCAAAATGGGCGTGGCTCCGCCCTTTTTCATTTAATTTGTCTAGAATACTTTTAATGACATAAGTCGAACAAAAATTCACCAATTCTTCTGAAATTTGGCAGGGGCATAGATTCTATGACGGTAACTATCTTCTGTGAAAATGGGCGAAATCGGTTGAAGCCACGCCCAGTTTTTATACACAGTCGTCCGTCCCCTCGGCCGTTAACACGATAACTTGAGCAAAAACCGATAGATCTTTACTAAACTTATTCCACGTACTTATCTGAACTCACTTTATCTTGGTACAAAAAATGGACGAAAGCCAACTATAACCGCGCCCACTTTTTCGAAATCGAAAATTACTAAAAATTAAAAAATGCCATAATTCTATACCAAATACGAAAAAAGGGATGAAACATGGTAATTTGATTGGTTTATTGACGCAAAAAATAACTTTAGAAAAAACTTTGTAAAATGGGTGTGACACCTACCATATTAAGTAGAAGAAAATGAAAAAGTTCTGTAAGGCGAAACCAAAAGCCCTTGGAATATTGGCAGGAATACTGTTCGTGATATTACATATATAAATAAATTAGCGGTACTCGACAGATGATGTTCTGGGTCACCCTGGTCCACATTTTGGTCGATATCTCGAAAACCCCTTCACATACACAACTACCACCACCCCTTTTAAAACCCTCATTAATACCTTTAATTTGATACCCATATCGTACAAACACATTATAGAGTCACCCCTGGTCCACATTTATGGCGTTATCTCGAAAAGGCGTCCAACCATAGAACTAAGGCCCACTCCCTTTTAAAATACTCATTAACACCTTCGTTTGATACCCACATCGTACAAACACATTCTAGAGTCACCCCTGGTCCACCTTTATGGCGATGTCTCGAAACGGCGTCCACCTATGGAACTAAGGATCACTCCCTTTTAAAATACTCATTAACACCTTTCATTTGATACCCATATCGTACAAACACATTCTAGAGTTACCTCTGGTCCACCTTTATGGAAATATCTCGAAAAGGCGTCCACTTATAGAACTAAGGCCCACTCCCTTTTGAAATACTCATTAACACCTTTCATTTGATAGCCATATCGTACAAATACATTCTAGAGTCACCCCTGGTCCACCTTTATGGCGATGTCTCGAAACGGCGTCCACCTATGGAACTAAGGATCACTCCCTTTTAAAATACTCATTAACACCTTTTATTTGATACCCATATCGTACAAACACATTCTAGAGTCACCCCTGGTCCACCTTTAGAACTATGGCCCACTCCGTTTTAAAATAATCTTTAATACCTTCCATTTGATACCCATGTCATACAAACACATTCCAGGGTTACCCTAGGTTCATTTTCCTACATGGTGATTTTCCCTTATTTTGTCTCCAAAGCTCTCAGCTGAGTATGTAATGTTCGGTTACATCCGAAATTAACCTTCCTTACTTGTTCATGCTTAGATTTAATGTCTGGATTTCACCAGATTGAACTCAGCGAAGAGTCAAGAGATATCACATCCTTTACAGCAGATAATGGCACTTATCGTTTCAAAAGACTACCGTATGGCCCTAAAGTAGCACCGAACTCAATCCAAAGAATGATGACATTAGCATTTGCAGGCTTAAAACCTTCACAAGCATTCCTATACATTGACGATTTAGTCGTATTAGGATGCTCCGAAAATCATATGATTAAAAATTTACGAGATGTTTTCGCAACTTGTAGAAAATAAAATTAAAAAAATGCATCCTGATAAATGTTTATTTTTCAACCAAGAAGTAACTTACCTTGGTCATAAATGCACAAGCAAAGGAATTTTGCCAGATCCCAGTAAATGCGAAACAGTTAAAAATTACCCAACACCTAAAAACGCGGATGAGGCGAAAAGATTCGTCGCATTTTGCAATTATTACAGAAGATTTATTCCAAATTTTGAAGATATTCTAGAATAATAACAAGACTTTGCAAGAAAAATGTAGTTTTCGACTAGACAGAGGATTGTAAAAAATCCTTTGACTATTTGAAAGCTGCGTTAATAAGCCCTAATATCCCACAATATCCCGATTTCAATAAACATTTGTGTATAACAACTGACGCAAGTGGATATGCTTGCGGAGCAGTATTAAGCCAAGAGCATGAAGGAAAACAAGTGCCAATTTCCTATGCATCAAGATCATTTGCTAAAGGAGAAATTAATAAAGCAACAATTGAGAAAGAATTAGCGACCATTCATTGTGCCATAACATATTTTAGACCACACGTTTACGGTAAAAAATTTTTGGTCAAAACAGACCACAGACCCTTAACATTCCTATTTTCGATGAAAAATCCGTCATCAAAGTTAACTCGAATCAGATTAGATCTGGAAGAATATAATTTCAAGGTGGAGTATATCGCAGGTAAAGAAAACTATGTAGCCGACGCATTATCACACATAGATATTAAAGAACTAAAACAAATATCGGTAGAAGCGTGTAAAATACTAAAAGTTAGTACTAGGTCGGAAACTAACAAAAATCATAACAATAAACAGTCCAGTAGTAAAAATAAGGAAATAAAAAGTCACAAAGAGAACCCAATAATATTTGAAGCGCTAAATAAATGTGAAGTAAAGAGACTAGTCCAGTTCGTTTTCGATCCTCCGAAATTACGTTTCAAAAAAGGAAAGAAAATTTGTAGCGAAATTAATATAAAAAATCTAATTGTTAAGGAGAAGATTGCCTTAGGTCAGTTCTTTGCCAGGCTTATGAAAGAAGCCGGCAATTTAGGAATTAGAAAAATACAGTTGTCCTAAGGAGACAAATTGTTTAAAGATAATTATACCCGGGTAGACACATTTAAAGAAATTGGTACCAAAGTTCTCAAAAATTTAATTATAGCATTAACTCCAGAAGTTATGCATGTGACAAATAATGAAAAAATTAAAGAAATTTTTCACAAATTTCATGCCGATCCTGTTTTTGGTGGCCACCCAGGCATAAATCGCATGACAAATAAAATAAAACAAAAATACTATTGGAAAGGAATGAAAAATAATATCAGAAAATATATCAAAAAATGCGCTCATTGTAATAAAAATAAAATAATTAAAAACTTGAAAGAGCCTATGATTATATCCGAAATGCCCACAAAAGCGTTCGACACAGTACAAATGGATACGATAGGCCCTCTTCCCATAACGGAAAATGGAATTGAATATGCAGTTACTATAATAGTATGTGACTTGACTAAGTATTTGGTTGCAATACCAATACCCAGCAAACACGCAAAAACAATAGCCAAAGCGATATTCGAAAATTTTATCCTAGTTTATGGTTGCATGAATACAATTATAACGGTCATGGGAAGCGAATATAAAAATAGCTTATTTGAAGAATTATGCAAGCTTTTAAAAATAAACCATAAAACGTCAACACCTTACCACCATCAAACTTTAGGCACAGTTGAACGTAGTCATAGAACATTCAATGAATACGGACGTTCCTACATATCCATTGACAAAAATGATTGGGATGAATATCTTAAATATTTTGATTGTTACAATACTACCCGTCTAAAGTTCATAATTATTGTCCATACGAACTAGTATTTGCCAAAAAACCCCAGACTTACGAATTTTTAAGAGAAAACACAGTAAGCCCATTATACAATTATGAGGCTTACGACAAAGAAATTAAGTATAGGTTACAAATAGCGCAAGATAGAGCATATAAATTAGTAAAACAGGCTAAGGAAAAACAAAAAATTAGAAATAAATTTAGGAAATTTAGTATTAGTAAAAAATGAATCAGGGCATAAGTTAGATAGTAGGTATAAAGGATCCTTTAGAGTAGTAAATATCGATGAAAACAATAATTTTACATTAATTCCCTATAAGGTAAAAAGATCGATAAAAACAATGTAGAAAATAGAAACATAGAAAACATAGATCAAACTAATAAATTGTAATACATAAAAATAGGCTTAAACTCATAGAATAAGAGCACTTTAACACAAAGAAAATTTCTATTGTATGCAAAAGAAAAATACAATAATAAAACAAAACAAAAGAGAAAAAACAAGAAATTTAAACTATTCTTTGGAAATCAAGCTAAATGTCCAAAAAAAAAACAAACCAACAAGCAAAGTAAGCACAAACGGATTAAAAACCATTAACCTAACTTGAGTAGCCATAGATAATTCGTGCACAAAATTATATATGTCTACTCTTTCAAAGGCGGATGGTGTAGCATTCACTCATTAAGTTATTCATTCATTTTTACAAACATATATTTCAACCCGTTTTGGAATGCCTTAAAATATATTCACTTTTGCATACATATTCATACAAATTTACATACGTATATTTTGGCTCGCTTTGGTACGACATGAGATTCTATTGACACATTCATTCATTTGTACAAACATATATTTTGTACACCGTGCATCATATGGTAACCTGAGCCTTGGAATCCACTGTTTAGAGCTTGCTCGCGAAAAGCCTTTACCTGTAGACAAATTATTAACATGATTCATTTATGCTGGCGTTGCACATTCCACAGCCAATTTTAATTATGCTTAGAATGCAGTTCCCAGGGAACTGAATTGAATGTATATGTGTGTTACACTTAGTTTTTAAGTATTTCAGCTCATAGAATTTTTGTATAAAAGAAAACAACTTTTGAATAAAGAAGAGAATTCAACCTGCTGCCGTTTCAATTGGCAGTAAATTCTATCTGGTGCCGCTAACTGGGCACTGCAACCTAGATTTCGATTTTCTCTTATCCGCAAACATTACACTGCACATTCTTCTGTACCTTCAACTGAGGTTGATTTACCCGTTACCGATTCTACAGAATTCAAATGCATTAGAATCAAGCTCGCAACGCGTTGTGTCTATATTAGAGTCTGCGATATCCCACCTTCTTCTGATCCTTCGGTGTACATGGATCATATCTCCCTGCTGAAAATTGTTAATTCAATGTTGAAGCCCATTGACTCGATTATAGTCCTGGGGGACCTTAATCTCCCGCATGTATTATGGACCATATCTGACGATGATATTGTACATATTCCTTTAAAGCTGTCCAACAACGAATTTTTATCCGTTATTACTGAAGTTTGCCTTAAACAGGTAAATATAATTCGTAATATGTTCGGGAGGACCCTCGATTTGGTATTTGTTGACGATACATAAAAATGTACTCTTAGCCGAGGTGAGCCTCTAACTGTACTTGAAGACCCTTACCATCCTTCCCTGGAAATAGCATATGAATTCGAAACATCATTCTCTGAGTAGCGCTGTATCTAAATACGACTCTAGTTTCAGATTTGACTTTGCGAAGGCTAATTTTAGCAAACTTAATCAAACTTTATCTACAGTGGCTTGGCCCAAATACGGTGGAGATATTGAGCAAAATGTTTTTGACTTTTATACCATCATTTACGGTATTTTGAAAACACGTACCTAAGCGAAAATCTGTGTCTACCGAACCACTCCAAATATGGTGCACTAAAGAGCTGAGGTTCTTAAAAAATAGAAAATCGCGCTTCTTCAAATGAATCAAAAGGTCGGGCTCTCACTCCGATTACTTGCAGTACTTTATTTTGCGTCATAAATATTTCGAATTAAACAAAAAGTGCTATAATACATAAATCTGCAAGATGAAAAGGAAAACTACTTGGAATCCGAAAGCCTTCTATGGTTTCGTGAACTATAAACGAAGGGTTAAAGGGTTTTCGTCTGCTTTAAAATACCAGGAAGATTTGTCTAGCGACGACCAAGATATTGCTAATTTCTTTGCACAATTTTTCAAGTCCAACTATTCCGCGGAACTTAACTCTTTTCAAATGAATATCCATTTCAATTTAACTCACTTAACACAATTAATATTCTAGCAATATCTCCTGATCAAGTTTTTTCATATTTAACGTCTTTGAAGGAATCTTACAAGTATGGTCCTGACTTAATTCCCACTGGCTTTCTTAAAAAATGCGCTGAACACATTTATCAGCCCCTAACTGATAGTCAATCTGTCCGTAAAACGTGTAATTTTTCCTTCTGCTTGGAAGGAATCTTTGCTCATACCCCTCCACAAAAGTGGCAGTAGGTCGTGTATAGAAAACTATCGAGGAATTGCAAAGTTGTCGGCCATCCCAAAGTTGTTTGAAGCTATAGTTACCAGCCAGCTAACTTTTTCCATTTCTACTTTGATTGCAGAACAGCAAAATGGATTCTGTAAAGGCAAATCTACCATTACTAATATACTTAAATTCACAACTCATGTTTCTAATGGATTTAGAGAAAATCTTCACACCGATGTTATTTATACCGATTTCAGTAAAGCATTTGACAAAGTATTCCACCCCTTACTTATCTACAAGCTTAATCGGCTTAGTTTCCAACCTGGTCTCACCCAGTGGTTCTCGTCGTATCTCTGCGGTCGAACGCAAAAAGTTATTTTTAAAAATACTCTTTCTAATGTCATTGATGTTCCCTCTGGCGTCCCACAGGGCAGTCATCTCGGTCCAATTCTGTTCTTGCTATTTATTAATGATATTTGTACCACAATAAAATATTCCAAAATCGTAATGTATGCCGATGATGTAAAAATTTGTAGGTCTTATGTGTCTATGGAAGAACGTCCCTTGCTTCAAGCGGATTTAAACTGCCTAGTTACCTGATGCAACGTGAATTCAATGCCGCTTAACCTCAATAAATGTAAATTCATGTCTCTCTCTCGGAGATCTTTGCCAGCAGCCTCTTATGTAATTAATAATTTTTGTATTCTATCAGTAAACTACTTTGCGGGCTTGGGAGTCACGATAGATACTAAATTTAGTTTCAACCTTCATATTAATGGTACTGTCAATAAGGCTAGAGGTGTTCTTTCATTCGTGAAGCGGTGGTCCAAAGAATTTAGTGACCCTTATGTAACTAAAGCACTTTTCACCACTTAAGTTGGACCGATACTAGAATACGGATCAATAGTCTGGAATCCTAAATATCGAGTTCATGCAGATAGAAATGAATCAGTACAAAAGCAATTTTTACTTTTCTCTTTAAGAAATTTTCAGTGGGACTCTGCGTATAATCTTCCCCCTTATACTAGTCGATTGAAGCGAATCAATCTTCCAACTCTTGCAAGTCGTAGAGAAATGCTAGGCGTAATATCTATGGCTAAACTACTGAATGGATTGATTTCTAGCCCAATTCTCTTAAACGAAGTATACTTTAATGCCCATCACGAATGTCAAGACATTACAAACCTCTTCTTTTGAGGAAGTGTAACACTAATTTTGAATTAAATGAACCTTTTCGGTGTTTGTGTCATGATTTCAACACCCATTCTAGTTTATTTGATATAACAATTCACTTTTTACCATAAAGAAAACTGTCCTATCCTATCTTAACTCTTAAAAAAAAAAATAAAAATTAAAAAAAAAAATAAAATTCTACGTACTAAAAAGTTCACTTACGTAACAATGTAGTATATGCATAATTTCTAACTGTTATTTATAATACTCAGCTGATGATTTTTATTCTGTAGTTGAGCAGTTTTAGATCTCAACGCTTAACAAACCTTCGCCTATCAACAACTCGGCAAAAACATATCCGCGCGTCATGCGGATGCGCCCCTCGCGTCGGTTGGGCGGGCTTTGGAGGGTATTAATCCGTTGGGTATTATTATTATTATTATTTTTGCTTTATGCACTAACCGGGTTGTTAAGCCTCGGCGCTACTCTCTGTAGCAGCGAGCCTCTCCGAGTGTAGGACTCCTTTTCTTTTCCTTCATGGGCTACCCACTAAAACCTAACCTCCCACGGCCCGCGTATTTTCCGCACCTGGGACCGCGTTTAGCATAACTTCGGGTACGGAAGCGTGCTACGAGAGCTCTCTGGCTACTCTCACGTTACTGGGCTAAGCAACCATCTTGCCGTTTAGCGAGGAGAATATTCCTTGCATATCTGCTGACCATGTCCCATCTGTCATTTCCGCAGGTCATTTTATGGATGACACTGCCCGGGGATAGGTCGCCTAGTGTTACTTCCACTCTTCTTCGTTGCTGTGCGAAGTGATCGCATTCGAAAAAGGTGTGGCGTACGTCGTCTATGAACCCACAGTATAAACAATTCGGATGTTCAATTTTGCACATCCTGTGGAGGTATTCCCGGAAGTAGCCGTGGCCACTTAAAAACTGTGTCAGGTAGAAGTCGACCTCTCCATGTGGCCGTTCTAACCATGGCTCCAGCTCGGGAATCAGTTCCCTGGTCCACTTGCCTGCAGTACTGCAGCTCCATTGCTGTTGCCAGCGTCGGATAGAATATTTTTGCGCCTGCGCGGCAGCAACATATCTGCATACTTCTCCTCAGAGGTGGTAAATTGATTTCCTCTCCTCAGCGGGAAGATGTATCGATATGGTTCCCGCAATAACAAGAACTGCGTCTGCGGATACCGTGCGGTAAGCTGAGGCAATTCGTAGAGCCCCTCTGCGTTGGACAGAAGCAATAGCTGCTCGGTACTTTCGGAATTTCATTGCATCCGCCAAAATTTCTGCACCGTACAAGAGTCTAGAATCCGAAACGGAAGCAAGCAGCTTTCTTATACATGGCCTTGGCCCGCCTGTGTTTGCCATTAATCGACTTAAGTATCCTATGGTCTGTTCAGTTTTCTCGCAGGCTCCTTGAAAGTGTTCCGAGGAGGTTAGCTTGCTATCTAGCCTCACCCCAAGGTATTTCGTGGAGCTGCGTGTTTGTACTTGTTGTTCTCCAACCATCATATTCATAATGGTGGGAATTCGTCTCTTCGTGAAGATTACGATCTCAGTTTTCGCTGTCGCGAGCTCAAGTCCATGGTCACTCATCCATCTATTTACACTACGCATTACTTGGTTTAATTTAAGCTGTGCCAGCTCGAAGTTCCGTGCTGTAATTACGGCAGCCACGTCGTCTGCGAAAGCGACAAGAAAAGCACCTTCTGGCATGTGCAAACGGAGGAGGCTGTCTTACGAAGCATTCCAGAGGTCGGAGCCTAACACCGATCCCTGGGCTGCTCCGCCTGTTATCCTCACCTTTCTCTGGCCTTGATTTGTTTCGTACGTGAGCCAGCGATCTTTTAGGTAGTCCCTTAATAAGGCTAGTAGATAAGAAGTTACCTTGAAAGAGTGTTTCAGCGCATCAAGCATGTCGTCCCACCTGACGGAATTGAAGGCATTTTTCACGTCCAGCATGACCAGTAAGACAACCGGCCTAGCTTGGTGGCACGCGGTTTCGGCTTTCCTTCCGCATTTATAACCTCGGCTATGGCGTCTATTGTGGAGTGACCTTTCCGGAACCCATGCTGCCGATGGGACAGACCACCTCCATCTTCAATGGCTGCTATCAACCGTTGCTTAAGGAGGCTTTCCATCATTTTCCCGGCCGTTTCGAGAATGCATAATGGTCGAAAAGACGACGGGGAGTTCGGGTCTCCCTTGCCTTTCGGGATTAGCACGAGGTGCGCTGTCTTCCACCTTGTAGGAAAGATCCTGGCTTCCAGGCATTTGTTATACATATGAAGCAGCAGCTCAGGACTGTTCTTAGCAGCCATTCTTTTTGCTTCAGCTGGTATCCCACCCGGTCCTGGCGCTTTATCGGGCTTCATTCTGGGTAGGGCCGCTTTTAGCTCACCTTCACTGAACGGCTGCACGTCGTGGTCTTCGTGGGTGACGTGGTCACCCTCTCTGCTTGTGTGAGTGAGGAACAGGGCATCTACTATACTTCGCATCTTTCCCTCATCCATCGTTTGGTTCGGTGGGCGGAATTTCCCCATTACTATTTTATACCCTTGTCCCCAAGGATCACGATCAACTTCTTTGCAAAGCTTTTTCCAGCTATCAAGTTTGCTTTGCTTTATGGCGGCACAGAGAACCTTCGATATTTTCTATTCCACAGGTTATTAATAAAATTATTTTTCCTATTCTACAGGGCTCTATATATCTACTATCTATCTACAGTCATCATTGGTTGAAAATTGACATTAATCGAAAGCGTTATCTATGAGCGTATGATATATGTACAGTAGATTGGGTACATTCAGTTGCTGCTAAAGCAAGAAGTAGTTATATAGTGATAACTGGTTAAACCAATGGGTACAGTGGATGCAAAAATTTTTCATATCTTTTCTTATACCATTTTTCATATTTTCCAGCAATATTTTTATTAGATCTTATGTGTCATGCGATTTTCTGGGTAGCCTTCCCAGATGGGATCGCCATGATATTTATGAAGAATTTCTTTAATTTTTGTCGACATTTGTCACATGCATAACTTCTGGGGTTAATGCAAATATTAGACCTTTGAGAACTTGGGTACCTATTTTATATTATTCAAATTTTCCTACTCGAGTATTACTATTAATTAACAATCAATTTGTCCCTAAGGACAACTGTGTTTTTATCTTATTTTACAAGTCCTAGATTGCCGGCACTTTTTAGCCTGGTTGAATATTGTCCTAAGTCAATAACTTCCTTAACAATCCGGTTGCTTGTATTTATTATGCTACAAATTGTCTATCCTATTTTATAAGGTTTGTGGTATAAATCGTCTACCTTGACAGCCTTCATAGATGTTATTTTGATTAACTTCTATGGAAACTACTACTGTGAATTGGCAAATTCTTGAACTTAGACAGTGCTAATGAAGCTGTCTTAATAAATTCTTCTATTGGGTGAGGCATTTTGCAGTGATTCATTTGTAATTGTTTACTGTTCTTATCGAAATTAGGTTGAGTTTAGATGGCTTAGGGTGCTAAATTTGAATATTATATCAATAGCACGATTACGCAGGTTAAAACTGCTAGCCAAACATCTGAAATGTTTGGGTTAATTTTTGGCTGTGGTTCGGCTGGTGGTTCATATTTTAGTATTCTATTCTCTGATGTTTCAGAGTTTCCTTTTCCTACCTCGTAACCAGCTATGGCTATCATAATGCCTTGGGCTATTTTTGTCCACGAATACATTTTAAAGAGATGATATGATTGAAAGGGAAAATTAAAGAGAAAATAAAAATTTATTCCTGTTTCTTTGGGGGTGTTAATAATGCTAATTTATGCTTATTTCTCTGTTTTTACGTTTATTATATTAAGTATTCCATTTTACTTTTACTTTTATTTTATTTTTTTTCTTATTTAGTTAGCATTATAAAAGTTATTATTTAAAAGGTTTATTTCTAAAAATGTTTGTTCTTAAGGAAAAATTTGTTTAATTTAACATTTTTGACATTTCTAATTTTTCTTACAAATTTGTCTGAAAAATTTTTTTAAATGATGAACAGTTAAATACAGTTTATTTTCTTTTTCATTTTGTTTTTTATGCCATTTTGGCCTTAAAAAAATTTCTTATTTTGAAAAACATCAGTAAACGTTTCAAAAAATTTGTTTTTACATTTAAGGAGTTTTATGAAAACGATCTAAGCACTTGACTTTGATTTTGTATGTCCTCTTCTGGGAACATAACTCAATAATTAGTAACAAAAAGTTTTTACAGTAGAAATTTAAATTTTTGCTTGTCAATAGGCAGCCGTTAGGTTGCCCGAATATTTTCTTACTTAAAAATAATGTCTAAATTGTCAAACCGACTTCAGAATTAAGCTAATTATACTTATTATAATTATACGTATTATGCTGCCAGTCCTGTTGTTTATTCCACCCTTTTTATGCTCTGACCGACTTAAATAATTTCTTCCCAATTGTTTAGCACCTCATCAACGTTGGACATTTCTGGCTGGCTGTGGATTTGTGTGTGTAAAAATTGTGTTACTTTGAAGTGTGTTGGAATTCGAAAGGTACAAACGTGGGCGCCAGCGCATCTAATGGCAGCGTATTTGTTTTTCAACTGCCGCAATTTTCATGTAATCTTCATCGTTGGAGCCCAAATTTGATTCATCAAAAACATCATTGCAAAAGCAAAATTTGTGTTTGTTCCGAATGTGGTTCCTTTTTTTCTTCTTCCAGTTTAATGGAAAAAAAATTAACCGCGATAATAATTAGAGTTGGAAAACACGTCCGATAGCTTCTCTTTTCGCTCATTTTATAAGGCATAGGCTGTGATCAGCCAGTATTATACTTACCAATGAATTAGGCTGAATAATCAGCCAGTAAAATCAAGGCAGGATCGCCATATAAAAGGCGTATCCTTGCCAGTAATGAACTTAGGCTGAAAAATCAGCCACCAGGATCATAGGCAGGATCGCCATATAAAAATCAATTGTCTGTTTTGTGAGGTGTCAGTGCGAATGAGTGAATGAATCTTTATTCAAATATTGTTAGCTTATTTATACTAAATTATTCGAAACATATTCTTGCATACATGTTTACTTTAATTATACATACTTACATACCTACATACAAATTGACACAAATATGTACCTACATATTTGTGTTGAGTTGTGACATCTGTTGGAAACGCAATGTCAGCAAATTTGCCAGAATGCAAATTTGGTTTAGTCGTGCGTTGTACACACACCTGTATTAAATCCTGTGAATTGCTCTGTCAGCAACAATTAGCAAATGCCCCTTTTGTGTTGATTAAAATTTAGACTATTTTTGTTACAGGGTAGCATATTAACTGGTTTACTCATTTGGCATTGAAATTGTTGGCAAATTACACTACGCCTCCACTATCGAGGAATTATGGTACATTCCAACCAAACAAAATATCAGCGCATAGTATTCCGTACTAACCCTGAAAACCACATAGGTCTTTATGAACTGAAGACTGTGACATTTGGGGTAAACTGCGCTCCCTCTCTCGCAAGAAGGACGCTTTTACAATTGGCAAAGGACGTCGGAAACACTTTTCAATTACATCCACACTGCATGCTGGTGGACACTGATTCAATCAGCAATTTCTGCCAGAGATCAAATATCCCAAGCCTTGCAATCAGCCGGATTTCCACTACGAAAGTGGACAGCCAATTGCGAGCAAATTCAGTGTGACCCCATTTAATTTGTTTCGTCCCTCCCACAAATTGTCATCCTCCCAGCAGCTCTTGCAGCAGGACTGCTACATATTCTCTTACTCCGGGAAGGTATCGAACCCAATCCGGGTCCGTCTCCTGACCCCGGTCCTGAGAAATGGTTTTGCTGCATTTGCCAGAAAAGAGTCTTTTTAGGACGGTCATACTCTGTTCAGTGTGTCTCGTGCAAGGGATGGTTGCATCGGACAGGTTGTTCTGGGCTTGATCCCAAAACCCGACGTCCACGTAACTTTTATAAATCTTTTGTGGCTCCTTGCTGCTCACGCCCAAGGGCGTCCCGTAGTCTACGCCTAAGCGCCCCCCCCCCCCCCACTACCTTCCAGCAGCCTCGCTGCTCAGCAAGCCACAACAAGTACCCGCTGCTGCTCGCGCCCCACGGCGCCAACAACTCAAACAGCTGATACCACTCATAACTACTACCTTCGTAGTAGAGCTGGTAGCAATGCTGAGCATCAGCCCCTGCCCCCGTCTTCTTCTCCCCCCTCTTTTCTGGCAGCAATCGTGCAGGTCAGGGAAACATACTCTTAGTCCCTACCTCCGTTTGCACCGTCTGCCAGCACAGAATATATAGGTTTGCGACATCCGCTCAATGCAGCTCCTGCCTTGGGTGGTGCCACTTTCCTAGATATTCTGGTCTCCGCGACGGCAACCCCTCGACGGGTTTCATCGCGCCATGTTGCCAGGTCGCAAACCCAAATCATCCGGGTACCCCAATGCTTGCCCAAGGGCGTCCAGTCCCAAGGCCACAACAGCAATTGCGTCCTGGCCTTCCACAACCTAGGCGTAGTCACCCGTCACTTACCCCTAGAGTGGCGGCGTCACCCCTCATGCACTTCAGAATTCTGCAGTTAAACTGTAATGGACTAACTGGGAAGATTACGGGGATAGTCGATTTCATGAAGCGGCACAACATCCGCATTGCTGCGATTCAAGAGACTAAACTCACAGCGAGATCTGCATTGCAGACATGCTCTGGGTATAATGTCCACAGGAAAGACCGCGAGAGCGGAAATGGAGGCGGCCTCGCGTTTATTATACACCACTCTGTGCAATATTATATATTTGATCCTGGCATCGACCGCAGGGACAATGTCTTAGAACGTCAAGGCCTATCTGTTCGGTCAGGCGATGCAAATCTAGAAATCATCAACATCTACATCCCTCCTGTCACCTGTTGCCACAGTGGATACCGCCCTAATATCGAGGCCTTACTCACTGGCAACAATCGCATTATCTTAGGCGATTTCAATGCCCATCACGACCTATGGCATTCAAACTTGCGGGCGGACAGTAGGGGTGAGATGTTGGCGGATCAAATAGAAGAAACGACGTTCTGCACAATAAACGGAGACGCCCCCACACGTATGGTAGGAAGCTGTCATAGCTCGCCAGATATCTCAATCGTGAGCGCAGAACTCGTAAACTGCGTCAACTGGCAGCCGATGGTAACATTGGCATCCGACCACCTGCCCATACTTATTTCGTTCGAGCGTACCGCCGACTTCATCGTCACCGAAAAACGCACTTTCATAAACTTCAAAAAAGGAAAGTGGGAAGAATATAAATCTGCAACAGACAGCAGCTTTGTTGCCCTCCCTATCCCGACTGATGCCCGCCAAGGGGAGCGTGCCTTCCGTATGGTCATTGAATCCGCCTCGGCAAATTTCATTCCCGCCGGGAGAATTCCCGAATTCCGGCCCACTTCCCGGCGGAGGCCGCGAGCTTAGGGAGGGAACGCGACCTTATAAGATAGCTTGATCCAGGCGACCCCCAAATAAGGGATATAAACCAACGCATTAGATTGCTTGTGGACGAACACAAGCGGGCGAAATGGGAAGAGCACCTAAGAGGTTGTATCCTCTCTACCGGTGTAGGTAAACTTTGGTCCACCGTAAAGTCCCTATCGAATCCGACTAAGCACAAAGACAAAGTTTCCATCGCCTTTGGCGATAAGGTGCTGTCGGATGCGAAAAAATGCGCGAGCGCTTTCTGCCGACAATATATAATGCATCCTACGGTTGACAAAGATAGACGGAGAGCCAATAGACACGCACATAAACACAAATTCAGCGCGTCACCAATCATCATCACCGCTAGAGAGGTTGAGGACGTCATTGGTTGCGCTAAACCATCCAAAGCAGTGGGCCCAGACGGCATAGCCATGCCGATGCTTAAAAACCTAGGGAAAGAGGGTTTCAAATATTTAGCGCATGTCTTCAACCTGTCTCTTTCCACCTTTGTCATACCCGAGAAATGGAAAATGGCCAAGGTGGTCCCGCTACTAAAGCCTGGGAAACCAGCTAACATAGGTGAGTCATATCGTCCGATATCTCTCCTATCGCCAGTGGCAAAGACGCTTGAAGCCATTTTGCTCCCTAATTTCCAAGCACATTTGCAGCTAGCCCCTCATCAGCATGGCTTCAGAAAACTCCATAGCACTACCTCCGCGCTAAATGTCATTGGCACCCAGATAAATTGCGGTTTGAATCAATACCCCCACCATAGAACAGTACTCGTAGCGCTAGACCTATCAAAAGCTTTTGATACGGTCAACCATTGCTCGTTACTGCAAGACCTGGAAGGGTCTACCCTTCCCCCATGTCTTAAAAGGTGGACCGCAAATTATCTGGGTGGTCGGCAGGCATCGGTGCAATTCAGAAACGAAACATCAAAACCAAGGAGAATTAAACAAGGGGTGCCACAGAGTGTTGTCCTATCCCCACTTTTGTTTAATTTCTACATATCCAAGCTACCTTCACCACCGGAAGGAGTCACAATCGTTTCCTACGCCGATGACTGCACAATAATGGCCACAGGCCGAGGCCAAGAGATCGATGAGCTATGCAATAAAATAAACGGCTCTCTCCCTGATCTCTCCAGTTTTTTCGCCTCGCGAAACCTGGCATTGTCACCGACTAAATCTTCCGCCCCAAATGTCGACCATATTGAACATCCACGTCGATGGCACTACGCTACCGACTGTCCTACACCCCAAAATCTTGGGTGTGACGTTTGATCAGGATCTACATTTTCGTGGGCACGCAACCGCAATTGTTCCGAGAATTCAGAGCCGTAATAAATCCTCAAATCCCTTGCTGGAAGTACCTGGGGAAAAGATAAAGAAACGCTCATGACCACATACAAAGCAATTAGCCAGCCGATTACGTGCTACGCGTCACCCATATGGTCGCCAAGCCTAAAAACTACCCACTGGAAGAAACTACAGGCCTGCCAAAATACCCACGGGCTGTCTTCTTATGTCCCCAGAACACCATCTGCATAATGAGGCGAGAATACTCCCCATCAGGGAGAGAAATGAGATGCTGACCAAACAGTTTCTGTTGAATACCCAGAAACCTGGGCATCCCAACAGACATCTGATTGACGAACCAGCGCCGCCTAGGGGCCTAAGGAGTCATCTCCGTAAGCATTTTAAGGAAATACGGCACCTGAGGACCCAGCCGTATGAAGCGAAAAAACACAAACTGGTCCTTGGTGAACTCCATAGACAGGCGTCGGACCTTTATGTCGGGAATTGCCCGGTGAATCCAGTACTTGAAGAAAAATATCCAGAACTCGCGGAAGAGGAACGCATACTCCCCAGGGAAACGCGTGTCACTCTTGCTCAACTTCGTTCTGGATACTGTAACAGGTTAAACTCTTACCTATCCAGAATCAACCCCGACATACAAAATGTATGCCCCGCTTGCAATGTGTCCCCACATGACACCAACCATCTCTTTAATTGTAATGTGGAACCAACGCCTCTAACACCCCTTTCCTTATGGTCCACCCCTGTTGAAACGGCAAGTTTCCTTGGACTCCCGTTAGAGGATATTGATGACAATTTGTGATCGGTCGCGGCTATTAGGTGGGGCGAGCATTGCTACAACAACAACAACAACAACAGCAAATTCTAAAAGATATTCCTAAACAATATCTACTCAACAAATATTTCCTGGAATTCGAAGACGCAAGTTCAGTGAAGGCACTAGGAATAAGATGGGATGCACATAATGATGAGTTTTACTTCATCGTAAAATAATGGAAAATTGCGACAATTTAAAAAAGAGAGCGACCCTATCGGCAATCGCTAAACTCTTCGACCCATTAGGATGGCTTGCTCCAATAATAGTTGTAGCCAAGTAGTATGGAAATGGAGATTCTAGCTCAAATGGTGAAAGGAAAAATGTGAAAGGAAAAGTATATACACTCTGACACATATATGTTTATTTATTTATTTATTTATTTAAAATACACATATAAGACATAGTCTTTTACAGTGCCATATTTGTTATTAATCTTATTACTAGTACAAAGTAAGTTTAAAAGCTAGAAACAAAAATAGAAGTAACATTCAAACCATACAGCATATGTTCCATGGTTTTAAGTAAACAAGAAAAAGTAAAACACATAAGAATGTTCAAGAACAAAGGGTGCGATGTATAGCTAATTTGAAGCGCTTAGGATTTGATTCTAACTTTACTTTATTAGGCAAAGCATTCCACAACTGCACAGCCCTAACGAAAAACATTCTCGATGTTACTGAATACTTAAAATGCGGTACAATTAGATTGCAAGTACGGGATGATTGTGCGAAAGTAAGTTTTGCAAAAAGGCATTCCGGCGTACGAGAAAAGATAGTCTTATGTATAAATATTAGTAAACGACGGTCAAAGAACGCTGATAAACTGTATTCAAGAATAGTTTTTGAGAAGTTCGAAATATGATCATATTTCCGTTTAAGATAGATATATCTGGCACAATTATTAATCAGTAGTTGATATTTGTTCATGGAAGCTTTATCCAGGCAACTGTATATCAATTCATGGTAAGATATTATTGGTATTAATAGACTTTTGACAAGTTTAAGTTTTATATCTTCTCGAATAAAATAAGCCGTTTTCCATAAATGCCTTAACATATAATATAACCTACTAATTGAGGAATTCACATGATCAGCACAAGAAAGATGCTTATTTAAGATAAATCCAAGAGTTTTGACATTCTTCTCATATTTCACAACACTTCCATTTATAACTATCGGAGAAATGCCATTCAGATTGTAGGAAAAATGTGAAATAGCGATCGCCTGTGTTTTGGATGCATTAAGGTGTAGCTTGTTCTTTTTAGACCATTGAAATATAGCTTCTAAATCTTCATTTAATCGGCAAACTAAATCCTCCATTAAGCCAAGAGGGGCAGAAAGGTATATCTGAGCATCATCCGCGTAGAGATGAATGGATAATTTACGACAGCATTTTTCTATGTCATTAATGTACAAACTAAATAAAATTGGACCAAGAATAGAACCCTGTGCTACCCCAGATTTTACTGGTAATAACCTGGATCCACTATCCCCACATATTACCCGTTGGTACCTGTTTGTCAAATAGCTCTGAAGTAGCTTCACAGCATCGCTACTGAAATCAAAATATTTTTTTAGCTTATGCAAGAGAATTCTGTGGCAGACCGTGTCGAATGCCTTAGAGAAGTCCAACAACGTAAGAATTGTGAGTTCGCCATTGTTAAAGTTTGGTCGTATGTCTTCTAAAACCTTGAGCATAGCGGTTGAGCAACTATGTCCAATGCGATAACCTGATTGATTTTCTGAAAGCAGATTTTCTTCAGTCAGATATTTCCTAATCTGGTTCGATAAGAGCTTTTCCAAAACTTTTGATAAACAGGGAAGAATACTTATTGGCCGAAAATTACATGGTTGGGAAGCATTACCCTTTTTTGGAATAGGTATAATATAAGCCACCTATGTGACGCTAAACAATTTCGTTGCCTACATTTAGGCGCATACGTTTTTCGGTTTGTGTTCCGTTCTTCCGGTTTGTGTTCTGGCTGATCTATAAGAAAAAGCTTACAGCTTTTTGCATTTAGCAGAGCTTAACCGTACAACATTGAAACATATTTACATGTATATAAGTAAATAAAACCACATGCTGTGTTTCATTTAATTAAATTCGCTTTCAGATTTTCCGTAAGTATAAAACATAGAAACCCGATCAAGGACAGATTGAACATTTTCTTTTTCTTTTTATTTGGTCCTAAGCTTGTATGTACATACTGACCCATATAAGTACATGAGAATTTCATAATTAACTAAAGGGCATCTATATCATGAACTTGTAATTTCTTTATCACAAAGTTTCGAGGTTTTTGTTTTGTATTTTAATAAAACACATTGATTACAACCATTTTGGTTCCTTAATGACATTACAGCATATAAATTATATATATATCAACAAACCGCAAAATATATACCGACACAGTCACATCCATCCATATACATACATTCAGAAAGATATATAAGTTGGACATCTTTTCGGTAAAAAAATGTAGTAAATTGTTTAAAGCCCCTCAGCACTCACCTATATTTCACGGATAAACATTTTATATGGATTTTCAACAGTGTTTAACCAGGATCACTTCTAATAAACAGCAATAAACTTTAATACTAATCGTTACTTCTTTAACACCGTTGCTTATTCTAGGCGTATTCGACATTATGAATCAGGCTTTAAGAATTTAAAAGCAATTTCAATGGAAAAAAGCTCGAAAAAGCCAATTAATAAAAAAATAAAAATGTATCCGTGTAGTTTTTGTGAAAAGATATATTCTCGGAAGAGGAGTTTATATAACATATTACAATGAAACCTCAAGTTATAAAAAAGCCCCCATTTTTTGCCAGCAATGTAAAATTCAAGTATTGTATGTATAATGTAAATAGTAATGTTAAATGTATTAACGCTATGTTTAATAATCGTATTGAGACATACATTTTGGAAAACAACAACCCAATGATTTAATTGTTGAAAATTTGTTTGAAAAACATTTTAATAAATTATCTGCACTTTTACACAAATCTATAGAAAAGCATGAAAGCATCAAATTTAACTTTGAGTTATTTTGTAAATATATTCAAATAAAAGAAAATATTGAAGAATTCGCTATAATGTCACACCAAACATTAATGACTGAAGCATTTATGGAGAACAATAATGTTGGTGAAATAATTTAGGAAAAGTTTAGTAAATTGATTGAAAAAATGAAAACATTTCAAGAGCGAGATAGTGGTTGGACTCTAAGTGAAATTATTCATCTGGAAGTAAACATAAATAAATACCAACCAATTAGAGGCTCATTATATATACCACTACCAAAAGTAATAGCAGATAAAAAATTTTGTATTAATATTGTTAACAATGATATATATTACTTTAAGTGGGCCATAATTTCATCTATTTACCAACCCTCAAAAAATAGAGAAAGGTGTTCTTCATATTACATTAGAAATATCCAAGATTCCATTATAACTTTAATTAATGATAAAGTAGTCAATTTTGAAAATTTAAGTTTCCCATTACAAATAAAAGATATTGAAATATTTGAATCAAATAATCCAGATATTAGTGTAAATGTGTTTGGTATAGAAGACAATTTGGTAGTAGGACCCTATTATTTAATAAAAGAATAAAAATCACATCACATTCATCCTTGCTTGCCTCTTTCATCGCGGACGTGGTTTTATTTGCTCCTTTACACCTGTGATTTTGTAAATAGTTTTTATTTCAATTTTTTGCCTACATGGGTTTTAATGGATAGTGACACTTAAAATCTTATATTCGAAATATATCGTAATCATTAATGGGATAGTGATTATATAATTTTAATAATTAATAATTAAAAAATTAAATACTCCCAACCAACAATGCCATGTTTGAGTGCGAATAAGGTTGAGAGAACGCATTCGAAAGTGCAGTGTGGCAAGTGCAATGAACTCCACCACCTAGAATGTGTTAAAATCCGCCCAGCTGATCTTGATTATCTACTCAAGAGCGGTCAAGATTTCATTTGTAGTGGCTGTGTTGATGCCCGTCGAAATTCTCTCCGCTCACCACCACTCACCATCAATTTGAATGATTCTAACTTTAATAGTGCTGCCGTTGCGGTTTTTCCTACTAACACCAACAACACTTCTGCTCAACCATCAATAGACAATGCCGACATTAATAGAGATGATATTGATGAAATTGCCGCTCTTAAAGAGGAAAATAACAAACTTGTTGCTGTCATTAATTCTCTTCGCGCCGACATTACCTCACTTACTGTCCAATCAGAGTCGATTCTTGCAGAGGTTCGCTCCATGCATAGTAAGCTTTGCATTGATGACTTACGTTTAGTTGTCTCCTGGCTAAGCAAAGAAATAGAGGTAATTCGCAAATACAAAAATTGTTTTTGTACCAATGTACTCCCACATGCCAATACATCTATTAGTACTGCTAATTCTCTTGGCTCGACTGATGCCACTGCCAGGGATTTGTCTATATCAGCCGTACCTACGCACATATCATCATCTAAGAGTGATAAACACGCTCTCGCCTCTGTAGATGTCAATGCTACTGATAAAACATCAACTAATTTCTCGCCATAGTTGCTCACTTTGTCTATTGGCCCTCTTTCATATGCTGTCGTTGCCGCTGCCACGGACTCTCTCAATATCTCTGCTGCGACTGTCTCAACTGTCGCCTTACCTGTGAACTCTACTGACTTAGCTGCATCTAACCCTCTTAGCGACGCAGCTAACGTCAATAACAGCGGTTCCGCACAGTGGAACAGTGTACGTAGAAACAAGCACAATAACCGGAAACATTTTAAAATTCCGGTTAATATGTGGGAATAACCCGTCTGCAACCGTGAAAACTACACTTTCATCTAATATTCGCCAATCGTCCAATTCTTTGTCTGCCGCGGTTGATAATGTTTCTGATGTATCTCTAAATCCAAAACCCGCCCCTAATGGCAGGCCGAAAAACCGCATGGGTGCCATTGGCGTGATAATTGGTGAGAACTCCAATACTGAACTTGCGGTAGTAACTGCGAATAAATGGATCCATCTCTCAACCTTTAAGCTGTCAGTCACTGCTGATTCCATAATTGCTTATGTAGCTAATAACGCTAAAATTGACGCCAGTCAAATTGCTTGTTTCCGTTTGATTAAAAAGGATGCCGAAATTGACAAGCTCAAGAAAATAAACTTTAAACTTGGAGTCCCGCCCTCCCTTTTGAACAGCGTTCTAAATCCAGCGCCGGCTGACGTTAGAGTCAAAGCCTTTCGCAATCGTCGAAGATCAGTTTATGAGGTGGGTTTGGTCAAAGGCTGAGGTATGCTCAAGTCAATCCAGAGTCGGATGGAGGTCCCACTTCCCCCGCCTAAATAAATACACAGTGAATTAGTGTTTTGATTTCGAACACACACACACGCGGCTCTTGGGCTAAAATATCCACAACCTTGAATCCAGAAGAGAGAGAGAGAGAGAGATGTTCACTACGTAGTATCGCTGATATTATAATCCAAGGACGACGGCTTTCCGCAGGGAGAGATAGAGTGCTAGCTAGTGGTGGTCGAGAGGGTGGAGACGACGGTGGCTCTCGCTAAGGGGTGCTAACGGCGGTAGTAGTGACGGCGGTAGTTAGGATCACGCCCGAAGAGAGAGTACTGTATGACGGTGGCTCTCATCAAATAGCTATGACAACGGGTGGCTAGGCTTCGGGATGGGATGTCCGTGGATCGGGATTGTGATGATGATGGTACCTACGGCGAAGTGTCTATATTAGTATGAGACTAACTAACTACAATATATTGGCTCGGGTATTCTGCTAGGGTAGTAGGGGAGTTTGTCCCGCCGCAGGCGTTGGGAAGTGTTCCGCGGGGTGTCCGATAAGCAGGGGGGGGGGGGGGGCGTACCATCGGTGGAACCGACCTTGTAACGCACCCTCCTAACCCAAAGGGCACCCCTTGTCGACCGCCAGTGGCGGCCGACACGCACTTCACTTACCTACGGCGAAGTGTGCCTGGTGTATTCCGGCCAATCATTTTATTCATAGGTAACTATGAACACGTTGGGAATTATGCTCGCATTGTCGCGCACAGCGCGCCACGAATGAAAATTCCCAAGCATTGAGCGTTCACCATCGCTGGCTTGCTTTGTGCTTGCGCGATGGTTGTTGGGCCGGTATGTATGTATATATGTATATCGGTACATACACTACTAGGGGTGGGCAGTAAATGGAAAATATGATGTTAGGGGTGGTCGCTAAATAGGAAATAGATATTGTGGCGTAGCATTTGCTACGTTACAAGTTCCTGTAACCAAGGAGGTTTAGCAATTAGCTGACCATCACGTTCATAAGGACTTAAAGATTTATTTTCAAAATATGGGTGGTATGCGCCCTAAGTCAGAAGCAGTCCGTACCTTTAGTTCGAGCTTGAATTTTGATGTTTTTATTTTAATCGAAACCTGGCTTAATCCAGATTTTTATGATTATGAATTTTTTGACTCTAAATTATTCAACGTTTTTCGCAAGGACCGGGATGCTGATAAAACAGGCCGATCTTTGGGAGGCGATATACTACTTGCTGTGCATCGTAGCTTGAGATCCTTTGAAATCAATCTAAATAATCCTGATACTATCCTGGATCAGATGTGTATATGCATCAACGGTTCGTCAACCTACGGATCGTTATATATTATTGGATCTTATATATCCCCTGGCAGTACGTCTGATATTTATAAAGCACATACTGCTAACATTGTAAATATTGTGCATAATAAGTTAGCGGGAAATCACCTATGCGTTCTTGGCGACTTCAAACTTCCCAATGTAGCATGGTGTGGCAGCTACTCTAAACTTGATTTGATACCAACTAATATTACTTCGGCGACTGAATCTTATTGTATCGACAATATCTGAAGTCTTGATCTTATTCAAATTAATAGTTTTACTAACAAGCTTAATAGAATTCTTGATCTCGCCTTCGTTAGTACAACTATCAATGCAACAATATCCGAACGTTCTTTTCCTATTTCACCTGCTGATCGACATCATGTTCCGTTGTGTCTGAAGGTCCAATTTTACGAGTTTGTTGCGTTTAAATTAGACAACCAAATATCCTTTAAGTTTCAGTCCTGCGACTTCCAAAAACTTAATGCCTGCTTCCTAAATACTTGTTGGGACGCTCTTTTTTCTGGGAGGGATATTAATGATTGTTACACTACTTTTACGTCACATATCTTGGGTATTTGCTCGAAGAATATTCCAATTATTAAAAAGAGGACTTATAAACTTCCCTGGTATACTCATGGTCCGAAAAGGCTAAAGAATCAGCGAAATAAGTGGCACAAAAAATTCCTGAAATCCAAGGATCAAATCCATTTTGGACTTTATACCCAACTATCTAAGAAGTTTAACTGCCTTAACAAATTTCTGTATAATAAATATATACTTGGGGTTGAATCAAACATTAAGTATAATCCCAAAAATTTCTGACATTTTATCAAATCTAAAAAAAGTGGTGTTGGGGGCCTGCTGGTGTTTGCCTGGGTGATAAGCTTGCTCTCTTCCCGTAGACATTGCAAACTTATTTGCCAAATTTTTTCAATCCAACTTCACAGTTGATGGGGTTGTTTTACCAAACTATGTTTGTCATTCTGACGGTGAATCAGCCTTGAATTTCAATGACCTACGGCTTACCACAATCGACGTTATTAACGGTATCAATAGTCTGAAAAACTCTACTCAGACTGATCGTGATGGTATTAGTACCGCCCTCCTCAAAAATTGCCCTGCTATTGTAGCCCCACTATTGGCCATGTTTATAAAAAAAAAAATAAATGTAAGGCGCGATAACATCCGAAGAGATCTAAGGCCGAGCTTCTCTTCCAATTTGTGTCGTGCCCCAATGATTTTCCCTACAAATTGGCTGGACGGGACCTACATGTTTTATGCCGACTCCGAACGGCATCTGCTAGGCAGATGAGTTTTCACTGAGAGATTTTCATGGCAGAAATACACCCGGAGTGCTTGCCAAAAACTGCCGAGGGGCGACCCCGCGTAGAAAACGTTTCTTCTGATTGAAAAACCTTATTTCTAAAATTTTGATGTTGCTTTGCCCGGGGTGTGAACCCAGGGCCTACGGTGTAGTAGGCGGAGCACGCAACCATCACACCATGCCAGGCCATGTTTAACCAATCTCTAAGTTCTGGTGTCTTTGCAGATACCTGAAGACTTGCATACATTTCCCCAATTTTCAAAAATGTCAAAAAGGATGATGCTTCTAATTATAGGCCAATATTTAAGCTATCTATCATTTCTAAACTTTTCGAAGGGATTGTTAAGGATAAAATGTATTTTGCCGCAGAAAATTTGTTACTACCAAACCAGCATGGCTTTGTTGTAGGAAGGCCTACCGTCACAAACTTAGCCTTGTTTAGTGAATATTGCATTGATGCGTTTTCTTCAAGCTATCAAGTTGATTGCATTTATACCGACTTCTCTAAAGAATTTGACAAAGGTATCTTACAATATGCTACTACGTAAACTCGCTTCCCTCCGTATTTCTCAAGTGGTTGTATTCCTACCTAAGTAACAGACGCTGCATGGTCTCTATTGAGGGTGTATTTCCAACTCTTTTACTGCCACCTCTGGGGAACCCCAAGGGAGCATCATAGGTCCTCTTCTTTTCATTTTATTCATCAATGATATAGGAAATTATTTTGTGTCAGCGGAGTTCTTACTTTACGCTGATGACCTAAAAGTTTTCTCCAGTATTAAAAATAGTGGTGACGCTCAGCGTCTCCAAGAAGACTTAGATAGATTAGCAATTTGGTGCCGTAATTCGCGTCTATCTCTCAATCTCAAAAAGTGCTTTCGTGTTACATTTTCCAAAATTCGCAATGTTTTACCAACGATATATACTATCTCGGGTACTCCCCTCCTTGATGAGATTAAAGACTTAGGGGTTATCTTTGACTCCTCGTTCTCCTTTCAATAACCATATTAACTATGTAATTTCAAGCGCGTGTGCTTCCTTAGGTTTCGTGAGGCGTAAAGCACCAACTTCTCAGATCCCTATACCTTGAAATTGCTATACTCATCGTTTGTTCGTTCCAAACTGAAATATGCTGCATTTATTTGGAGACCCTGGATTGAGCGAGTACAAAAGATATTCCTAAAATTTTGCCTAAGATCCTTACATTTCTCAGACCCAGTCCCTTCTTATCATTCCCGCTTGCTGCTAATTAATTTGAAACCATTAGAGCTCAGAAGGTCAACCCTTTCCTTGTCTTTCATTTTCGGAGTTGTTAATGGAGATATTGATTGCTCCTCTTTACTGCACGCGATTAATTTTCTTATTCCAACGAGGTCTCTTCGTTCTCATAACACCTTTTTTATTAAACATAAGTCTACTAACTATGCGATAAATGCTCCATTGTCGCGCTCTCTACGTGAACTTAATGAGATCTCGAATTCTATTATGCTTGATTTTTCTTATCCAAAGTCCATTTTTCTAATTTACTTAACTCTGTTTTGTAGCTAGGCTTAGTTATTTGTTTTAGTCAGTAAGAACCATTTAATTAAATTAAATTAATCTTATTTCTTTATACAGTGGTGATTTCAACGAAAGCCATTATGTTTGGATAAAAAATGTAAGTAGATTAATGTGGGTCAAGTTACAAGACATAAGAATAAATTTTATTTTTGCAATACATGTCTAATACATTTTGATAAGGAAGAAAAATTATTAACCCATAAAAAGCATTGTAGAAAAATTGTAACACGCATGCCTACACCTGAGAAAAGAATATTAAAATTTGCAAATTTCAAAAAACAATTAGATGTACCATTTACTATATATGCAGATTTCGAATGTATTCTAAAACCAATAGACATTCAAAATTCTAGTAGGACTCAATATGTACAAGAACATATTCCTTATGCCTATTGTTATTTTATTAAGTGCTCATATAATAACAAACTTAATCGTTTTAAAATATATAGCGGTGTTGATGCTCCAAAACATTTTTTTAAAAGTATTTTCGATGATGTTTTAGATATTTATCACCTATATTTCAGTAAAACAGTTAGAATGCATTCATTAACTGCCAATCAACTTAGACGTCAAAACAAGGATATAGTTGTCATATTTGTGGAATGGAACTTTTATTAAATGATAGGGTAGCAGACCATTGCCATTTAACTGGTATAGAGGTCCAGCATATAATAAATGTAATTTAGAATATCAGATAAAATTTTATTCCAATATTTTTTTATAATTTCTCTAAATATGATTGTCATTTATTTATTAAAGATTTGTCATCTGTAGAGGGGGATATAAATATTATTCCCTTAAACAAAGAGTTGTATATTTCAATATCAAAGAGAATATATGTTAATAATAAAGATACCATTGAACTTAGGTTTGTAGATTCATTTCGATTCATGCCTTCTAGCTTAGACAGTTTAGCTAAGAATTTATGTAATAATGATGAAACGTAAAGGGATTTTCCCATATGACTACTTAGATTCAGAAGAACGTCTCAACGAAACACAATTACCTGATCGTTCACATTTCTTTAATAAATTATCAAATGAATCGTGTAGTATCGATGATTATCAGCATGCTCAAAATGTTTGGACAACATCTAATTGTTCCAATTTATAACATTATTTATTATTATATCTAAAAGTAGATGTGCTACTCCTCAGTGACATTTTTGAAAATTTTAGAAAATTATGTAAAGGAATTTATCGACTAGACCCTAGTCCATATTATACATCTCCAGGATTATCTTGGGACGCAATGCTCAAAATAACTAGAATAGAATTAGAATTGTTTACTGATGAAAACATGCATAATTTTATAATGTCGGGAATTAGGGGCGGGATTGTTCAATGTTGCAAACGGCGTTCAGTTGCTAACAATAGCCGTGTTTTTTAACACGCGTATATCCGTTTACGCTTAAACTTTATATTGACTGCTAAGGGACAAACTATAAATACACCTCTGAAATTGCTGCTCATAAATTTTGTCCTACTAAATTTCAATACGCATTATACTCAGATGTAACTGAAATATGTGTCTTTGTGTCACCCTCTACACTAATTCTATGTATTCTATGTGTGTCCACAATTCATCGCAACTGATTCAGCTATATGTTATACCCTATGGCCATCAGAGCGTTGCGTCTCCGCTTTTCGGTACACCGTGTTGCTGTAGCTAGTTGTTTAACCACAGCCGCTAGATTGGTCTCCTAAGCATTATCTAAGCGAAGATAGGCGTTTTTTAACACCCGCAAACGAAACGTATACGCGCGTGTTAAAAAACACGGCTAATAAATATTTAAGTGATTACGATGAGAATAAGGCTTCAAATTATATAATTTATTTCGATGTTAATAATTTATATGGTTATGCTATGTCATAATATCTCCCTCATAATAATTTTGAATGGAATGAAAACGTAGAGGAGTTTGACGCTTTTAGCATACCAGACGATTCTTTAGTCGGATACATATTAGAAGTAGATTTAGATTATCCCATAACCACTCACAATATTCATAATGATTTATCATTTTGTTTTGAAAATAAAAAAGTTGGCTCAATGAAAAACTCAAAGTTGATTGGTGATTTGAGAAACAAAATAAAATATATTATTCATTATAGAAATTTACAACAATTTATTAAACATGGACTTGTATTAAAGAAAATTCATAGAATTCTACAATTTAATCAATCAGATTGGCTAAAAAAATATATTGATTTAAATAATTATCATAGAACATTAGCAGGAAATAACTTTGAGGAAAATTTCTTTAAATTATTGAATAATGCTGTGTATGGGAAAACTATGGAAAATGTAGATAAAAGAGTAGATGTTAAATTAGTACAAGATTGGGAGAATACTAGTACTGGGGGAAGAGGTAGGAAAAAATTAGGTGCTAGTACCTTAATAGCAAAACCAAATTTCCATAGTGTAGGCCAATTTTCTAATAATTTAATAGCGATTCAATTGAAACAAGTGTCAATTCTGTACAATAAACCGATTCATATTGGTTTTACCGTATTAGAACTTTCTAAATTTAAAATGTTTAGTTTTCATTATGATTACTATATCAAAGAGAAATATAAAAATAATATTGCTTTAAATTATATGGATACTGATTCATTCATATATGATATTCAAACTGATAACTTTTATAATGATATTCGTGATGATATTTCAAAAAATTTCGATACATCCTCATATCCAAAGGAAAATATTTTTTAATTTTCCTCAGTTGAATAAGAAGGTTCTAGGTATGGTGAAGGATGAATGTAATGGGAAGTTAATAAAAGAGTTTATAGGTTTAAGAGCAAAACTGTATTCATTTAAAATTGTTAACGATATAAATGAAACTAAAAAAATTAAGGGAATAAAAAAGTGTGTAACGTCTACATTGAGTTTAAGTGATTTTAGAAAAGGTCTGTTGGAAAATAAATTGTATAATGCATCAATGTAAACATTTAGATCTAAATTGCAAACGGTTTATACGCAAAATATTTATAAAGTAGCTCTAAGCAATATGGATGATAAGCGAATTTTACGAGAAAATCATATTGATACTTATGCTTATGGTCATTTCGAAACCTTATAGTAGTACTTTACTGTAATACATTTAAGAAAAATAATAATAATAAACAATTTATATTTTATATAATTTATTTTTATTAAATAAAAATTTTAAACATAATTGACCACACACTACTGTGTTGTATTTTTCTTTCTGCTCATAATTGTAATGTATTGGTGGCTTCAGATTATTAACCAGTTCAATCGGTGGCTGTAAATTTCCAAAACTATCAAAATATTCTTTTTAGTTTTTTCTTAATACTTCCATGGTCTTAGCAAGATTTACTAATATAGTCATATGAGTATTTGACATGATTTTAAACCAGTTATCGCAAAAATCTGTTACCTATCAGCAGTGTATCTGATAAGAATATGCTAAATATGTTACCTATCAGTTGTGTATCTGATAAGAATCTGGTCTGGTATCAATTTTATTTATTTTGAACAGTTATATATTAAACTTGACTCGGGGTTTGCTAATAAGGTCACTGTAATATTTAATAATGTTACCAGGTAAGTGTACGGTGTTGGTAGATACGATCGCATTTCACCATGGAGAGTGTAGTGTAAACAGCCAACAATTTAATGCCAAATATTTAAATCAGCTAATATGGTACCCTGTAACAAAAATAGTCTAAATGTTCATCAACACATAAAAAAGCATCTGATAATTGTTCCTGACATAGCCATTCACACGATTCAATACAGGTGTGTGTACAACACACAACCAAACCAAATTTGCATTCCAGCAAATTTGCGAACGTTGCATTTCCCACAGAAGTCACAACTCAACACAGGTGTGTAGGTACATATTTTGTATCGAGTTGTATGTAGGTATGTAAGTATGTATGCTTAAGGTAAATATGCATGTAAGTATGTATGCTTTAAGTAAATATGTATGTAAGAATATGTTTAGAATAGATTTGATTAAGCTGGTCAACACTTTTTGAATATGTATGTAATAGAAATAGGCTGCAATGACCAAAATTTGCTTTAGTGCAAGTCAAAGGACTCCACCATTCAAGCCCTACGTTTCGCTAATCTTCTTAGCTTCTTCAGGGGCAGACTGCATTTATTAAATAATAGTATAATACACCACAAACAACAACGTTGAACATGAAACATGAAAATAGAAAATTATAGAACTTAAAATTGAAGAACTTTTTGTGTAAATATCACATTAAGATAAAAAACTTACAATTTATGTGTATAAATATGTAATTATAATTTACATAATGCACAGTTGTAATTAATACATAAATTAAATTCAAGTCAAAATTTAAAATGTTTAGATACCCTTCTCTTTAGGTATACTTGTCAAATTGGACTTTGATCCATAAGTAGAAAAAACCAACAATTATAAACATAATAAATAAGCGGATGAAATGTCATAAGTGTCCTCTTTCCTGTTTACAGTTCGGCTTCTGTTTTGCATTATTCGCAAGCTTTCCAGTGTCAATCTGACTTTTCCTCTTTTTTCTTTGTCTAAGATTTTCGCATTGCTTATGTCAGCTATGTGGCCAGTGGCTGTTGTATGTTGCCAACGGCGAACGTTGTAAACTAAGTCCAAGTAGTAGACCATACTGAGGCACCAGATACTATTAAGATCATGCTTCTAATCATCTGCGTAGTTAGTTGCATCAGTTTGCGATATGCCAGCCGCGCCGACGGTTTAGATAAGGTTTAACAAACTTTTATCTACCATCCCCAATGGGCAAATGGGAAGATATCGTTAAACTACTCATAGAAGAAAAAACGATATGAGAAAAACCTTACAAATGTATTATTAAAAATACCGAAGTAAAGGCAGAAACAGTAGTAAAGCATATTAAAATAATAGTTGAAGCATTTAACAGAATAGGAAACACAATCCAACAGTTAAACGGTAAACTAGACGGCAATTGAAAAGACCAAGTGTAGGGTTATATTTATATTCAACTTTAAACGTACCTACTTTAAATAAATTGAATTTTTTTGTTCTTGTTAATGGAGTATTGTAGGGTTATATTTATATTCAACTTTAAATGTACCTATTTTAAATAAATTGAATTTTTTTGTGGGAGTATTGTAGGGTTATATTTATATTCAACTTTAAATGTACCTACTTTAAATAAATTAAATTTTTTTGTTCTTGTTAATTTTTATTTTTCAATTGTAAAATATTTTCTTTCAAAAATTTTCATTCGGTTGATATATTTAAAAACGTTTTGTAACATACTTTTAGGAGCGGTTAAATAAAAATATTTTATAAAAATAAATAGTGCTTATTATTAAATAGTGATTTATATATTAAATACCACACCAAGCATATCAAATTTTTGCCAGCACTAGAGACAGATTGGTGTCCTCACTTGCAAGATATGATATAGAATTCATAGTACCAACGAGTTTCAAGAAGGAAATAGACTTTAGCACATTCCTGCTGGAGGCAGCCTCCGATTTAGAAGAGGAACCAGAAGTAGAGCAAAAAGAAGAAGAAAAACTGGAACAAAAGGAAATTTTAACAGAGACACCAAACTACCAAACAAGAAAAGACAAAATGGTACAAACCACAGTAGAATTCTTAAAAACGGCTTCGTCAATTCTATTTGAGTTTGATGGAAAACATGAGAATTTACATAGCTTCTTAGGCGCACGAGATATCCTAGAACAAATTAAGAATACTCACGAGACCATAGCAGTCTCCATGATAAAATCTAAGCTCAAGGGAACAGCTAGAAACTTTTTGAGCACTGAAAATTCAATACAGCAATAAGGCAAAAGTTGAGTTCAGCAATTAAAGGTGAATCTGTAGAAGTTTTGACGGCAAAACTCCTAAACGTCCAACAGCGCAGTAAAACAGCTAACCAGTACACTGCTGAAATCGAAAAATTAACAAAATCGGTGAAAGGTGCTTATATATCTGACGGTCCTGCACCTGATGTGGCAACCAAATATGCCACACAATCAGCTGTAAAGGCCATGTGTAAAAACTCGGCTAACGAAAGAGTTAAACTGATAATGCAAGCAGGAACGTTCACATCTATGAACGAGGCTATTTCAAAATTCACGAATAGCTGTACTGAAGTCACGGGTAAACCAAATACAGTGTTACGCCTGACGCGCTCACAAGGTAATTACCGAGGTTACTTCCGAAGAAGCTGCCAAAATAATAATTATCGAGGTAACCAAAACTGAAGATATTACGGTAATACTAACAGATATAATAATAACAATAGTAATAGACAACATAATAATTTCCCAACGCGCAGTTTTGGAGGTCAGTCAAGATCATTCAATCAGAGTAACACGAGCAATCTCCGTAGTATAAACCAACAGGAAAACCAGCAAACTCCACCCCAACAGTAAATTCTAACGGTAAAAAAATATGCACATTCAACTTGCATCTAAACAGCTACATATCTTCCAATACTACCCTAAATAACTGAACTTCAACGTTCCTGATAGATACAGGAGCGGATATCTCAATAATAAAGAAGGGTCAAATTAACAGTAATGTTACAATAAATAACTCACAGATTAGAAGGTATTGGCCGAGGCATAACAAGCACACTTGGAACAGTAAAAGCAGATCTAACAGATGATAGTCTTTTAATAGGACACAAATTTCACATAGTAGAAGACAATTTCCCAATCCCATGTGAGGGAATTTTGGGATTCGACTTCATTAAAAAATATAATTGCATTTTAGATTATAATAAAAATGGAGACAGCCTAATACTACGACCATACGATTACCCAGAAGATATAGTTATACAAATGACAAATAAACCAACAATCAATAGCATTACAATACCCGCAAGAGCCGATGTAATTAGAGAGGTTCACATCAATAGTCACAATAAGGAACTATTAGTACCTCGTCAAGAATTGACTGAAAGCATTTTTGTAGCCAACACGATAGTAAACTCAAATCAAGCTTTAATAAGAATAATAAATACAACAGATAAACATGCAATCATTCAAGATTATGACATCAAAACAGAAAGTTTAGAGGATTATGTAATAATTGCAAATACACCTCACTGTAAAGCTAATAATAAAGAAAAGTTAGAAAGACAGAATAAAAATTTTCCGCCATTCGCTAGTAAATCACTCAACACATTATGCTCAGAATTCGTTGATATATTCTCATTAGGAACAGAGCCAATCAAGACCAACAACTTTTACAAACAAAAGTTGCATCTGAAAGATAACACTCCTGTGTATATTAAAAATTATAGACTACCCCAAGCACATAAGATTGAAATAAATAAAAAGTAAATAAACTAATTCAAGATGATATTGTTGAACCATCAACCTCAGAGTACAACAGCCCTGTTTTATTGGTAGCTAAAAAATCCCTTCCGGGTAAAGAAGAAAAAAGTTGGAGATTAGTTGTTGATTTCAGACAAATAAATAAAAAATTAACAGCTGATAAATTCCCTTTGCCTCGAATAGATGATATTCTAGATCAATTAGGAAGAGCGAAATATTTCTCATGCCTAGATGTAATGTCAGGATTTCACCAAATAGAACTCAGCCCAGAGTCAAGGGATGTCGCATCCTTTACTGCAGATAACGGTACTTATCGTTTCAAAAGATTACCTTATGGCCTCAAAGTAGCTCCAAACTCATTCCAGAGGATGATGAAATTGGCATTCGCAGGTCTAAAACCATCACAAGCATTCTTATACATGGACGATTTAGTCGTATTAGGATGCTCCGAAAAACATATGATTAAAAATTTACGGGATGTATTCTTCACATGCAGAAAATATAATTTAAAATTACATCCGGACAAATGTCTATTTTTCAGTCAAGAAGTTACTTATCTTGGACATCAATGCACAAGTACTGGAATTTTACCAGACCCAAATATATTTAAAATTGTTCAAAATTACCCAACTCCCAAAAATGCCGATGAAGCAAAAAGATTTGTCGCATTTTGTAATTATTATAGAAGATTCATACCAAATTTCGCGGAATACGTCAGGATTATAGAAAGACTTAGTAAGAAAAATGTAATTTTCAATTGGACAGACGACTGCGAGAAATATTTTAACTACCTAAAAAATTCATCAATTAGTCCAAATATCCTACAATATCCCAATTTTGATAGAGAGTTCTTTATTACAACCGACGCAAGTGGTTTTGCCTGCGGTGCTGTGCTAAGCCAAGAATATGAAGGAAAACAATTACCCATTGCCTACGCTTCAAGATCATTTACAAAAGGCGAAATAAATAAAAGGCGAAATAAACGAAATATCTCCCCTCCCTCGTAACATAATTTTCTTTAGTTATTTTCTTCGTTTACTACCACCCACATATGCTTGTGATCACTAATACACACAGGCATGTGTGAGTGGTAGTACGCATGTATATTAGATTTTTACCGCTGTGAGCCCGCGGTATAGCAACTTTGTTGCCGGGAAACCCAACGAAGGAGCTGTATCGTGGGTTCATCTGCTCATGTCGCAAAGAGGCTCGTCCTCTTTGAATCCAGCAGCCAGCGAAGGTACACGTTATTCCACGTTCACGTAAGTGTAAATTTTCAAAATTATTATTATATACCATTTTCCACAACATTCGTTAATCAATTTCTTAACACTTGTTGTATTTCTATACGGTTAATAAAACAAACCATTTGTAATTCTTTTTATTAACACGAAACTTTTTGGTGTTTTTATTTTCTCCCCTTTTGCCTAAACGTATATCCTTTTGCAATCACGTGGGTGCGGGCCGTTGCCACCACGCTTTTGTACATGGTCCTTACCACGCCGGTAAAGAGAACCAGTGATATAATTACAGTCCACTTGTTGCGGTCACCCGGTGGAGTTAAGCCAAGGAACGATCTGGCAACCTTTCCACTCGCGGGCCGTGTCAAGAATGACAGCTGTCAGGCGGCAACCACAGCCAACTCTTGATCATTGCTGTTTCCGCCTTTTTCGTCGTGGAATTCTGGCAGGCGGACATTGTAAACGCAGCGTAAAACTAAAATGGCGTTCGGGAATCCAGCGGCATCCCATAAAGGACGCGGCAAACCTCAGGTACACCAGCGGCTCCCGGGAACAGGAAGCGGAGAGCCAGGAATCCGTGCGATTATTTCGGGTCGCAAGCGAACGGAAAACAATTTATAGCGTGGTAAGTAGGTACCCTGTAAGCAAGGAAAAATTAAGGTAACAAAAGTATCATTACTAGGAAGTGTCGGGCGACGTCTTCGGCGGATAGCAGACGCCACACCGACGATTTTAGCGGTTGGCAACGGGGGGTAAGCGATCGAGCTGGTACACCCACACCTTACAAGAGCGCAGGCAGCAGAACCGCCTGCACAAAGAAGGCCTCCATACAAAGATAACCATACCCGTGGCGTGGCTCCACAGCCCACTACATGACGACGGTACTATCGCCATTGTACACCGTGTTGCTGCGACTGCAACCACCAAAGGCGAAGGCACACAATACATGCCCCGTTACCGCCACGACTTCCACTACCACCTGTATGTATAAAACCCCATCACCGCCACGACCAAGAACGCCAAACACATCAGGGCCACAGTGGATGTACCACCCGCACCTATCGGAGCCAGCGCAGCGGACTCGGCATACACAAGGAGTCAGGTTTTGTAGGTTAAGCGGAGAGGGGTAGTGAATATAGTGTATGTTGCAAGGGGAGCAAGTTTGAAGCGGGGTATATATGTATGCGGGTTGTGCACCCGAATAAGCAGGGTAGCGGTAAGCAGGGGCGGGGAAGTTGAGTGGGTACCCGTGCCTACATATGCATAAGTTCAATTACACGCAAAACATTGATTATACAGTAAGTTTAAACTTATTGTGAGAGGACGTGCATGTCCACACGTACATAAGTCCGGTTGCATACAAAGAACTTTGATTCTACATTAAATTTGAGATTGTTGAGGCGTGAGCCTCAGGTCAGTCGTGTCGGCACCTGACTCCCAATAGGGGTAGTAGGCAAAGAAAGAAGCAAGGTTTCACCATTGACGTAATAAAGCCAAACCCCATTCATCTGTAAATCGAGACGTCTTGTAGGCCAGGGAAATGGGGGGAACATAAGCTGTAATTTAAGCCTGTCTTGGGCGGTTGCGACCCAACAAGGAGTAGGGATCAGACGGGACCTCAACCTAGAGGTCATGTCAGATTTGCCCTCATACCATTTTTGACCAAACAAATTGTCGTTTTTTTTTTTTTTTAATAAAGCCATACTTGTGTGGATCTGAGTGGATGCATGTGCGTGTACGTGGGGAATAAGGCCACGTAACTAGCGGAGGGAGCATAAAAACAGCTGGTGAAACTTATTGAGAGGGGCTGTGGAAGTGTGCACACCCATGCACACACGAAGTCCTTAGTGATACACTAGTCACACACGTATATAAATGAACATACATATGCTCATTGCCTAGGTTAAGCGAACGTAAGAATAGATAGGTTGTTTGAACCCGGAGTTCACTGTTAGATGTAAGCGGGACAAGGGCAGACAGCGTCGGTAAGTGAATTTTTGAATTGAAATGTTTATGTCTGACCCAGATGCCCAGTACGTTAAAAGTCGCACGAACGCGACATTTCTTTTTCCTAATCATTTTTGATATCGGCGCTCCGCTGCATCGGAGCTAAGGGCAGGCGCACCTAAACAACAAATCTCATGTAAATCATCTACATTAATACTTATCGTAAGAATGAGGAAATAAAACCATAATGCATTGTTTTTGTTGTTTACGGCCTTTGAATTATAACTTTTTAAATATAAACGAGCTCTAGGCCAAATATTTGTATATTCTTAATAAAACACAATACGTGAATTTTTGATATACAATTATATTATTTAATTTGTCGATATTTCGACTTCAGTCTGAAGTCATCATCAGGACTAGGTACGAAAAGAACAAACATACATATTAAAATTATAAAAATACACATTTGCACAAGTACAGAACTTACATTTTTGAATGCAATATGTCGACTAGTGTAACAAAAATATAAGTTTACGAACAGTGCAAAGCAAATAACAATAAAATATAAATAACACACAGCCGTTATCATAAACAAAAAATGAACATAAGCAGAAAGTTATCTAAATGAGTAGTGAGCGCCGCTCAAGTGATATCAACTGCAGCCTGCAGGTGAACTCTTTGGTAAACAGTGGGAGATGCTCTTATCTATTATTGTTGTTGTTGTTGATCAGCTGCCTAAAGGCAGAGGCAATACCAATTGTATCAGATTTGAAGTTCATCCGTTTGTCGCTGGGTGTATTTATTATGTGCAGCATCTCTAATATGTAGCGTTTGTTGTAATTCCTCTCTTGCTGTAGAATTTCTACATTTTCTAAATTGGGAGAGTGTCCAGTTTCTCTGCAATGCTGTGTTAGCGCCGTTTTGCCATCATTAGGGTTGTTGCGATTTTTAATATTCGTTTTATGCCCGGAAATCCTCGTTTTTAGTTTCGATTTAGTAGTCCCCACATATACTTTGTCGCATACGTGGGACCCGTCACCATTACATAGAATTTTATATATCAAGTCCGATTTCTCATATTTATCTATTCTACTCTTGGTATTACTCAAAATTTGTCACAACGTATTATTGTAGGTAAAGGCTAAATTATATTTCTCTTTGTCATAAATATTTGAATATTTTATTCTGTTAGACAGGCCTGACACATATGTAGTCGATTTATATATTTTATTATTTTCGGCATTTTTCCTCGCAGTGGGTTTCTTATAATAATCTCTTATAAAGTTTTTTATTATGCGTGTAGGAAATTCATTATTTTCTAGAACATTTATTATTATTTTAATGTTTTCTTTATGATAAACTTCATCGCTGATCGAGAGAACTCCGTTGATAAAATTTCTGGCCGTATTGACTATTGTAGATTTGTCATGTTTAGAATTAAAGTTAATTAATCTACCTGACGCGGTAGGTTTTTTATACCAATCAAAACATAATTGGTTATTCTTTTTTATAATAAGAGTATCGAGAAACGGTAGTTTTCCGTCCTTCTCCACCTCAATTGTAAATTTAATACTCCTGTTGTATCCATTTAGAATATTTAGCAATTCTTCCACCGTATCAGTTTTCACAATTGCGAAAAGGTCATCGACGTATTTGGTAAGCAAACGTGGCTTATAAGGGGAGTCATCTTCAAATTTCTCCAGTAATTCTTCCATTACAATGTCTGCTATGACGGAGGATGCTGGGGAACCCATGGGCATACCACAGCGTTGCTCATAAATTTTATTGTTTAATTTAAAATATCTATAATCTCTAATGCAGAAACGAACAACTTCTAGAAAAAGTTCTTTTGTGAGTGTGGTGTGGCTCTTTATCTGGTTCCACTTAGATGCTATAATTTCTAATACTATGTTCAAACAGAAAAATAAATTGAGGCTATTTCGAATTAAATTGAGTGGTGTTCATACAACTCTATTTAGCTTACACAATAGTAATTTGATAGCTGGTTGGCTCATCTCTACAGTAACAACATATCTTTGTTGAGACTGTCAAAATGTGCGTGTTGGTATTAGGTGAATAGAATGGAATGAAAACATAAAACTTTGAAATTTTTGTGTGTTGTAAGAAAATGTGTTCAGTGTTTTGTTTTCATTTTGATTTTGCCATCTTCTTTTGACAGTCCCTACTCCAGTGAAATGAAAGACATAAAATCAGCTGATGAAATGAGCCAACCATATAGTTCAGCCATGCGTAAGTGACGTTTAAATATACTCAATAAACACACTTTACAATGTTGCATTTGCAGGTTGAAACAATTTATTACGCAATTTTTTTTAAATTGGCAATTTATTATTACAATTTATTATATGACAAATTGCGTAATAAATTGCCCAAAGAGCATAAATTGCCAATTTGGTGTGTGTTTGAACCTAGTATAAGGCATGATCTACGGGAATGCTGGGAAAAAGTGAGATGACATCAAATGACACGAGACTCTCATCATCATATATGTATGTATCTTTTATTTTGTTTTTAAATTCAATTGAGTCTTTTACGTTATATTTGGACGATTTGGTTATGTTCGTGAGAATATTAACCACATACTTGCATAAATTGTACGAAGGGGAGTTGACAGACGAACAAATAGGTCTCAATGGGATATCTGCTTTATGAATTTTGGGCAGGCCATATAATCTAGGTGCATTGGACGTTTTGCTTATTAGTTTGTATTTCTCTTTTAAATCTATAACTTTGTTTTTAAACAATTTTTCTACAATCTCGTTATTTTTTTCTTGTAATTTATTAGTGGGATCTCGTTTCAATACCCGGTATGCCGAAATGTCATTTACCAAAAGTTGTAACTTCTTTTCATAGTCCGACTTATCCATTAACACGGTAACATTACCCTTATCTGCATTCAGAACCAATAAGTCTTTGTTGTTTTTTAGAAAAGTTTTGGCCGAGTGTAGGGTATCTAAAACAAATTTGTCGCGCGCGCTATTTTTGGGTTTCTTAAGGTGATCCCGTATTAGTGTTGTTAAATTATTCCTCTCAATCTCTTGCTGCTCTTTATCTTTGATAGTTTGAATGCAGTCTTCTCCGTCTGCTATCACCTTGAATAAAGGGAACCCACTATTTGTTGTTGGCAAAGAGTATTTTGGACCTAAAGAGAGGAGCCACTGAATATCTGTAGGGATCTCGGTTTTCGTAGTATTATGAAACCAATGGGGTATATTTTTAATGTTAAGAGATTGCCTATGTATGTTTTTGAGCTTCTCGAATTTTTGTGTGTGTGTTTTCCTAATTGTTGTTGTAAGGTTATTAATTAGGAGTTTCTCACTTTCAAAAAACGCGGTAGAATCTTCTGCATCAAGAGTTTGGTTTATTTTGTTAGTTAATGTGCTTACCTCTCTTTCATTTTGTTTCTTATGTTCATATTTAATTTTTATGATCAGGTTCAAGAGTCTACATTCCACCGTTTCTATAAATTTTGTGAGAGCCTTATTGATGTTGTTGGGCAAATGCTTGTTGTTGGTGTTGCAGTTTAGTACGTACAAAATATTTTTGGTGGCGTTGTTTATGAATTTGGGTGTTAAGCCAATTTTTCTGCAACTTACCAGAAACTTAATCGACTGTGTCAACTTAGCCAGCTGTTTTGTGCTTTGTTGGTATCGAATTGTGTACTTCTTGATCTCTATACCATACTTGCTTTTCATATGTCTGTAGGTGTTTTTGTTGGCGCGGTGTGCTCTCCGTTCCATAATTATTTTTGTTGTTTACGGCCTTTGAATTATAACTTTTTAAATATAAACGAGCTCTAGGCCAAATATTTGTATATTCTTAATAAAACACAATACGTGAATTTTTGATATACAATTATATTATTTAATTTGTCGATATTTCGACTTCAGTCTGAAGTCATCATCAGGACTAGGTCCGAAAAGAACAAACATACATATTAAAATCATAAAAATACACATTTGCACAAGTACAGAACTTACATTTTGGAATGCAATATGTCGACTAGTGTAACAAAAATATAAGTTTACGAACAGTGCAAAGCAAATAACAATAAAATGTAAATAACACACAGCCGTTATCATAAACAAAAAATGAACATAAGCAGAAAGTTATCTAAATGAGTAGTGAGCGCCGCTCAAGTGATATCAACTGCAGCCTGCAGGTGAACTCTTTGGTAAACAGTGGGAGATGCTCTTATCTATTATAGTTGTTGTTGTTGATCAGCTGCCTAAAGGCAGAGGCAATACCAATTGTATCAGATTTGAAGTTCATCCGTTTGTCGCTGGGTGTATTTATTATGTGCAGCATCTCTAATATGTAGAGTTTGTTGTAATTCCTCTCTTGCTGTAGAATTTCTACATTTTCTAAATTGGGAGAGTGTCCAGTTTCTCTGCAATGCTGTGTTAGCGCCGTTTTGCCATCATTAGGGTTGTTGCGACAAATTTTCAGTAATACCAAGAGTAGAATAGATAAATATGAGAAATCGGACTTGATATATAAAATTCTATGTAATGGTGACGGGTCCCACGTATGCGACAAAGTATATGTGGGGACTACTAAATCGAAACTAAAAACGAGGATTTCCGGGCATAAAACGAATATTAAAAATCGCAACAACCCTAATGATGGCAAAACGGCGCTAACACAGCATTGCAGAGAAACTGGACACTCTCCCAATTTAGAAAATGTAGAAATTCTACAGCAAGAGAGGAATTACAACAAACGCTACATATTAGAGATGCTGCACATAATAAATACACCCAGCGACAAACGGATGAACTTCAAATCTGATACAATTGGTATTGCCTCTGCCTTTAGGCAGCTGATCAACAACAACAACAATAATAGATAAGAGCATCTCCCACTGTTTACCAAAGAGTTCACCTGCAGGCTGCAGTTGATATCACTTGAGCGGCGCTCACTACTCATTTAGATAACTTTCTGCTTATGTTCATTTTTTGTTTATGATAACGGCTGTGTGTTATTTATATTTTATTGTTATTTGCTTTGCACTGTTCGTAAACTTATATTTTTGTTACACTAGTCGACATATTGCATTCAAAAATGTAAGTTCTGTACTTGTGCAAATGTGTATTTTTATAATTTTAATATGTATGTTTGTTCTTTTCGTACCTAGTCCTGATGATGACTTCAGACTGAAGTCGAAATATCGACAAATTAAATAATATAATTGTATATCAAAAATTCACGTATTGTGTTTTATTAAGAATATACAAATATTTGGCCTAGAGCTCGTTTATATTTAAAAAGTTATAATTCAAAGGCCGTAAACAACAAAAACAATGCATTATGGTTTTATTTCCTCATTCTTACGATAAGTATTAATGTAGATGATTTACATGAGATTTGTTGTTTAGGTGCGCCTGCCCTTAGCTCCGATGCAGCGGAGCGCCGATATCAAAAATGATTAGGAAAAAGAAATGTCGCGTTCGTGCGACTTTTAACGTACTGGGCATCTGGGTCAGACATAAACATTTCAATTCAAAAATTCACTTACCGACGCTGTCTGCCCTTGTCCCGCTTACATCTAACAGTGAACTCCGGGTTCAAACAACCTATCTATTCTTACGTTCGCTTAACCTAGGCAATGAGCATATGTATGTTCATTTATATACGTGTGTGACTAGTGTATCACTAAGGACTTCGTGTGTGCATGGATGTGCACACTTCCACAGCCCCTCTCAATAAGTTTCACCAGCTGTTTTTATGCTCCCTCCGCTAGTTACGTGGCCTTATTCCCCACGTACACGCACATGCATCCACTCAGATCCACACAAGTATGGCTTTATTAAAAAAAAAAAAAAAACCACAATTTGTTTGGTCAAAAATGGTATGAGGGCAAATCTGACATGACCTCTACGTTGAGGTCCCGTCTGATCCCTACTCCTTGTTGGGTCGCAACCGCCCAAGACAGGCTTAAATTACAGCTTATGTTCCCCCCATTTCCCTGGCCTACAAGACGTCTCGATTTACAGGTGAATGGGGTTTGGCTTTATTACGTCAATGGTGAAACCTTGCTTCTTTCTTTGCCTACTACCCCTATTGGGAGTCAGGTGCCGACACGACTGACCTAAGGCTCACGCCTCAACAATCTCAAATTTAATGTAGAATCAAAGTTCTTTGTATGCAACCGGACTTATGTACGTGTGGACATGCACGTCCTCTCACAATAAGTTTAAACTTACTGTATAATCAAGGTTTTGCGTGTAATTGAACTTATGCATATGTAGGCACGGGTACCCTCTCAACTTCCCCGCCCCTGCTTACCGCTACCCTGCTTATTCGGGTGCACAACCCGCATACATATATACCCCGCTTCAAACTTGCTCCCCTTGCAACATACACTATATTCACTACCCCTCTCCGCTTAACCTACAAAACCTGACTCCTTGTGTATGCCGAGTCCGCTGCGCTGGCTCCGATAGGTGCGGGTGGTACATCCACTGTGGCCCTGATGTGTTTGGCGTTCTTGGTCGTGGCGGTGATGGGGTTTTATACATACAGGTGGTAGTGGAAGTCGTGGCGGTAACGGGGCATGTATTGTGTGCCTTCGCCTTTGGTGGTTGCAGTCGCAGCAACACGGTGTACAATGGCGATAGTACCGTCGTCATGTAGTGGGCTGTGGAGCCACGCCACGGGTATGGTTATCTTTGTATGGAGGCCTTCTTTGTGCAGGCGGTTCTGCTGCCTGCGCTCTTGTAAGGTGTGGGTGTACCAGCTCCATCGCTTACCCCCCGTTGCCAACCGCTAAAATCGTCGGTGTGGCGTCTGCTATCCGCCGAAGACGTCGCCCGACACTTCCTAGTAATGATACTTTTGTTACCTTAATTTTTCCTTGCTTACAGGGTACCTACTTACCACGCTATAAATTGTTTTCCGTTCGCTTGCGACCCGAAATAATCGCACGGATTCCTGGCTCTCCGCTTCCTGTTCCCGGGAGCCGCTGGTGTACCTGAGGTTTGCCGCGTCCTTTATGGGATGCCGCTGGATTCCCGAACGCCATTTTAGTTTTACGCTGCGTTTACAATGCCCGCCTGCCAGAATTCCACGATGAAAAAAGCGGAAACAGCAATGATCAAGAGTTGGCTGTGGTTGCCGCCTGACAGCTGTCATTCTTGAAACGGCCCGCGAGTGGAAAGGTTACCAGATCGTTCCTTGGCTTAACTCCACCGGGTGACCGCAACAAGTGGACTGTAATTATATCACTGGTTCTCTTTACCGGCGTGGTAAGGACCATGTACAAAAGCGTGGTGGCAACGGCGCGCACCCACGTGATTGCAAAAGGATATACGTTTAGGCAAAAGGGGAGAAAATAAAAACACCAAAAAGTTTCGTGTTAATAAAAAGAATTACAAATGGTTTGTTTTATTAACCGTATAGAAATACAACAAGTGTTAAGAAATTGATTAACGAATGTTGTGGAAAATGGTATATAATAATAATTTTGAAAATTTACACTTACGTGAACGTGGAATAACGTGTACCTTCGCTGGCTGCTGGATTCAAAGAGGACGAGCCTCTTTGCGACATGAGCAGATGAACCCACGATACAGCTCCTTAGTTGGGTTTCCCGGCAACAAAGTTGCTATACCGCGGGCTCACAGCGGTAAAAATCTAATATACATGCGTACTACCACTCACACATGCCTGTGTGTATTAGTGATCACAAGCATATGTGGGTGGTAGTAAACGAAGAAAATAACTAAAGAAAATTATGTTACGAGGGAGGGGAGATATTTCGTTTATTTCGCCTTTTATTTATTTCGCCTTTTTTAAATGATCTTGAAGCGTAGGCAATGGGTAATTGTTTTCCTTCATATTCTTGGCTTAGCACAGCACCGCAGGCATAACCACTTGCGTCGGTTGTAATAAAGAACTCTCTATCAAAATTGGGATATTGTAGGATATTTGGACTAATTGATGCATTTTTTATGTAGTTAAAATATTTCTCGCAGTCGTCTGTCAAATTGAAAATTACATTTTTCTTACTAAGTCTTTCTATAATCCTGACGTATTCCGCGAAATTTGGTATGAATCTTCTATAATAATTACAAAATGCGACAAATCTTTTTGCTTCATCGGCATTTTTGGGAGTTGGGTAATTTTGAACAATTTTAAATATATTTGGGTCTGGTAAAATTCCAGTACTTGTGCATTGATGTCCAAGATAAGTAACTTCTTGACTGAAAAATAGACATTTGTCCGGATGTAATTTTAAATTATATTTTCTGCATGTGAAGAATACATCCCGTAAATTTTTAATCATATGTTTTTCGGAGCATCCTAATACGACTAAATCGTCCATGTATAAGAATGCTTGTGATGGTTTTAGACCTGCGAATGCCAATTTCATCATCCTCTGGAATGAGTTTGGAGCTACTTTGAGGCCGTAAGGTAATCTTTTGAAACGATAAGTACCGTTATCTGCAGTAAAGGATGCGACATCCCTTGACTCTGGGCTGAGTTCTATTTGGTGAAATCCTGACATTACATCTAGGCATAAGAAATATTTCGCTCTTCCTAATTGATCTAGAATATCATCTATTCGAGGCAAAGGGAATTTATCAGCTGTCAATTTTTTATTTATTTGTCTGAAATCAACAACTAATCTCCAACTTTTTTCGTCTTTACCCGGAAGGGATTTTTTAGCTACCAATAAAACAGGGCTGTTGTACTCTGAGGTTGATGGTTCAACAATATCATCTTGAATTAGTTTATTTACTTTTTATTTATTTCAATCTTATGTGCTTGGGGTAGTCTATAATTTTTAATATACACAGGAGTGTTATCTTTCAGATGCAACTTTTGTTTGTAAAAGTTGTTGGTCTTGATTGGCTCTGTTCCTAATGAGAATATATCAACGAATTCTGAGCATAATGTGTTGAGTGATTTGCTAGCGAATGGCGGAAAATTTTTATTCTGTCTTTCTAACTTTTCTTTATGATTAGCTTTACAGTGATGTGTATTTGCAATTATTACATAATCCTCTAAACTTTCTGTTTTGATGTCATAATCTTGAATGATTGCATGTTTATCTGTTGTATTTATTATTCTTATTAAAGCTTGATTTGAGTTTACTATCGTGTTGGCTACAAAAATGCTTTCAGTCAATTCTTGACGAGGTACTAATAGTTCCTTATTGTGACTATTGATGTGAACCTGTCTAATTACATCGGCTCTTGCGGGTATTGTAATGCTATTGATTGTTGGTTTATTTGTCATTTGTATAACTATATCTTCTGGGTAATCGTATGGTCGTAGTATTAGGCTGTCTCCATTTTTATTATAATCTAAAATGCAATTATATTTTTTAATGAAGTCGAATCCCAAAATTCCCTCACATGGGATTGGGAAATTGTCTTCTACTATGTGAAATTTGTGTCCTATTAAAAGACTATCATCTGTTAGATCTGCTTTTACTGTTCCAAGTATGCTGGTTATGCCTCGGCCAATACCTTCTAATCTGTGAGTTATTTATTGTAACATTACTGTTAATTTGACCCTTCTTTATTATTGAGATATCCGCTCCTGTATCTATCAGGAACGTTGAAGTTGAGTTATTTAGGGTAGTATTGGAAGATATGTAGCTGTTTAGATGCAAGTTGAATGTGCATATTTTTTTACCGTTAGAATTTACTGTTGGAGTGGAGTTTGCTGGTTTTCCTGTTGGTTTATACTACGGAGATTGCTCGTGTTACTCTGATTGAATGATCTTGACTGACCTCCAAAACTGCGCGTTGGGAAATTATTTTGTTGTCTATTACTATTGTTATTATTATATCTGTTAGTATTACCGTAATATCTTCGGTTTTGGTTACCTCGATAATTATTATTTTGGCAGCTTCTTCGGAAGTAACCTCGGTAATTACCTTGTGAGCGCGTCAGACGTAACACTGTATTTGGTTTACCCGTGACTTCAGTACAGCTATTCGTGAATTTTGAAATAGCCTCGTTCATAGATGTGAACGTTCCTGCTTGCATTATCAGTTTAACTCTTTCGTTAGCCGAGTTTTTACACATGGCCTTTACAGCTGATTATGTGGCATATTTGGTTGCCACATCAGGTGCAGGACCGTCAGTTATGTAAGCACCTTTCTCCGATTTTGTTAATTTTTCGATTTCAGCAGTGTACTGGTTAGCTGTTTTACTGCGCTGTTGGACGTTTAGGAGTTTTGCCGTCAAAACTTCTACAGATTCACCTTTAATTGCTGAACTCAACTTTCGCCTTATTGCTGTATTGAATTTTCAGTGCTCAAAAAGTTTCTAGCTGTTCCATTGAGCTTAGATTTTATCATGGAGACTGCTATGGTCTCGTGAGTATTCTTAATTTGTTCTAGGATATCTCGTGCGCCTAAGAAGCTATGTAAATTCTCATGTTTTCCATCAAACTCAAATAGAATTGACGAAGCCGTTTTTAAGAATTCTACTGTGGTTTGTACCATTTTGTCTTTTCTTGTTTGGTAGTTTGGTGTCTCTGTTAAAATTTCCTTTTGTTCCAGTTTTTCTTCTTCTTTTTGCTCTACTTCTGGTTCCTTTTCTAAATCGGAGGCTGCCTCCAGCAGGAATGTGCTAAAGTCTATTTCTATTTCCTTCTTGAAACTCGTTGTACTATGAATTCTAATCTGTCTCTAGTGCTGGCAAAAATTTGATATGCTTGGTGTGGTATTTAATATATAAATCACTATTTAATAATAAGCACTATTTATTTTTATAAAATATTTTTATTTAACCGCTCCTAAAAGTATGTTACAAAACGTTTTTAAATATATCAACCGAATGAAAATTTTTGAAAGAAAATATTTTACAATTGAAAAATAAAAATTAACAAGAACAAAAAAATTCAATTTATTCAAAGTAGGTACATTTAAAGTTGAATATAAATATAACCCTACAATACTCCCACAAAAAAATTCAATTTATTTAAAATAGGTACATTTAAAGTTGAATATAAATATAACCCTACAATACTCCATTAACAAGAACAAAAAAATTCAATTTATTTAAAGTAGGTACATTTAAAGTTGAATATAAATATAACCCTACACTTGGTCTTTTCAATTGCCGTCTAGTTTACCGTTTAACTGTTGGATTGTGTTTCCTATTCTGTTAAATGCTTCAACTATTATTTTAAGATGCTTTACTACTGTTTCTGCCTTTACTTCGGTATTTTTAATAATACATTTGTAAGGTTTTTCTCATATCGTTTTTTCTTCTATGAGTAGTTTAACGATATCTTCCCATTTGCCCATTGGGGATGGTAGATAAAAGTTTGTTAAACCTTATCTAAACCGTCGGCGCGGCTGGCATATCGCAAACTGATGCAACTAACTACGCAGATAATTAGAAGCATGATCTTAATAGTATCTAGTGCCTCAGTATGGTCTACTACTTGGACTTAGTTTACAACGTTCGCCGTTGGTTTTTCTATTTTTGATTCTTGGCCTCCCAACGTGAAAAAATATGAAGACAAAAAATTTTTTTTTGTTTTTTTTTCTTTTATTAAAAATTTTTATTTTTTTTTTTCAATATTTTAATCTGTGCTTCCCATAAATTTGACTTCCCACCTATATAACTCTTCAGCCGATGTTGCGGGTGGGTTTCTAACATTCCATATTGTTGGTTCCCCAGGCATCTCAATAAATTTCCAATGACTTTTCAACCAAATTAGAGTTTTTTCCTCATCTACAATTTTAATTTAATTTTTAAGATCTTCAAGTGGGCATTTTACATAAGTTTTAATTTTCCTTGGTCTTTCCATAATTTTATCAGCCACAGCTGATAGGTAACAGATTTTTGCGATAACTGGTTTAAAATCATGTCAAATACTCATATGACTATATTAGTAAATCTTGCTAAGACCATGGAAGTATTAAGAAAAAACTAAAAAGAATATTTTGATAGTTTTGGAAATTTACAGCCACCGATTGAACTGGTTAATAATCTGAAGCCACCAATACATTACAATTATGAGCAGAAAGAAAAATACAACACAGTAGTGTGTGGTCAATCATGTTTAAAATTTTTATTTAATAAAAATAAATTATATAAAATATAAATTGTTTATTATTATTTTTTTTCTTAAATGTATTACAGTAAAGTACTACTATAAGGTTTCGAAATGACCATAAGCATAAGTATCAATATGATTTTCCCGTAAAATTCGCTTATCATCCATATTGCTTAGAGCTACTTTATAAATATTTTGCGTATAAACCGTTTGCAATTTAGATCTAAATGTTTACATTGATGCATTATACAATTTATTTTCCAACAGACCTTTTCTAAAATCACTTAAACTCAATGTAGACGTTACACACTTTTTTATTCCCTTAATTTTTTTAGTTTCATTTATATCGTTAACAATTTTAAATGAATACAGTTTTGCTCTTAAACCTATAAACTCTTTTATTAACTTCCCATTACATTCATCCTTCACCATACCTAGAACCTTCTTATTCAACTGAGGGAAATTAAAAAATATTTTCCTTTGGATATGAGGATGTATCGAAATTTTTTGAAATATCATCACGAATATCATTATAAAAGTCATCAGTTTGAATATCATATATGAATGAATCAGTATCCATATAATTTAAAGCAATATTATTTTTATATTTCTCTTTGATATAGTAATCATAATGAAAACTAAACATTTTAAATTATGAATTTTTTGGCGACCTTTTATCTTTAAATATGTATATATATATAGTTTTGTATTTCATTTTCTTTTATTATCGCGAATAGGTCGTCGACGTATTTGGTAAGTATTCTTGGTTTATGTCGCAACTAATAATAGCGGATATAGTTATGGAAAAATTATTAGATGATACTATGCTGAAGTTGCGACATAAACCAAGAATACTTACCAAATACGTCGACGACCTATTCGCGATAATAAAAGAAAATGAAATACAAAACACACTTGACACACTAAACACTTTTGACAAAAATATAAAATTTAGTATAGAACTAGAGAACGACGAGGAATTACCATACCTGGACTCCATAATAAACAGACGAGGAAATCAATTAAAACTAAAGTGGTATCAAAAGCCTACAGCATCAGGACGAATTATAAACTTTAATTCAAAACATCCGAAAACAATGATTATGAATACAGCAAAGGGCTGTATACGGAAAATGTTGCAGACTTCAGATGAAGTATACCACAAAGAAGTTAAAAAAGAAATTTTCACATTACTAAGAAACAATGATTTTCCGAAAAAAACCATAAAAACTTTATTAAGAAAAACCAAAAATTTAAATAGACCAAAAACTCCCGATAAACCCATTATTTTCAAGTCGGTGGCTTATGTACCGCAGCTATCAGAACGTTTAGCAAAATCTGACTGCTATGATAAAGAAACTACAAAAATTGCGCATAAACCTACGAACACTTTAAAAAACATATTTAACAAAACAAAATCGAAAATACCAATAATGGAAAAAAATAATGTAGTTTACAAGATACCATGTAAAGGCAATAGCGATGAAACGTGCAATAATATATATATAGGTACTACAAAGTCCAAACTCAAAACGAGAATTTCACAGCATAAGTCTGATTTTAAATTTTGCCATCAAGTTAATAATAAAAAAACAGCACTCATGGCCCACTGTGCAGACAGCGGCCACACACCAAACTTTGATGAGACTAAAATACTGCAACAGGAACAACACTATAACAAACGCTTCACACTAGAAATGTTACACATTATTAATATTCCGACTAACACACGACTGAACTATAAGAGCGACGTAGATCACAGCGCACATATCTACAAACACCTGCTCACTAAAAAACAGTACCATACTCCACGTCGGACAAAGCAGACGTGTTAATAAAAGTATGTATTTATGTGAAATGTAAAATGCAAAATTTGTTTATTGTTATGTTTATTATTTTTGTTAGTTGCTACAATCCTGAAGATGATTGCCGTTGAGCAATCGAAATATATCGATTTAAAAGAAGAATCAAAGGGTATTTTTCAAATTTTCAATTATAAAACACGGACCTAAAGCCAGCTATATATACATATTTAAACATTTTAAATTTAGAAAGTTCTAATACGGTAAAACTAATATGTATCGGTTTATTGTACAGAATTGACACTTGTTTCAATTGAATCGCTATTAAATTATTAGAAAATTGGCCTACACTATGGAAATTTGGTTTTGCTATTAAGGTACTAGCACCTAATTTTTTCCTACCTCTTCCCCCAATACTAGTATTCTCCCAATCTTGTACTAATTTAACATCTACTCTTTTATCTACATTTTCCATAGTTTTCCCATAACAGCATTATTCAATAATTTAAAGAAATTTTCCTCAAAGTTATTTCCTGCTAATGTTCTATGATAATTATTTAAATCAATATATTTTTTTAGCCAATCTGATTGATTAAATTGTAGAATTCTATGAATTTTCTTTAATACAAGTCCATGTTTAATAAATTGTTGTAAATTTCTATAATGAATAATATATTTTATTTTGTTTCTCAAATCACCAATCAACTTTGAGTTTTTCATTGAGCCAACTTTTTTATTTTCAAAACAAAATGATAAATCATTATGAATATTGTGAGTGGTTATGGGATAATCTAAATCTACTTCTAATATGTATCCGACTAAAGAATCGTCTGGTATTCTAAAAGCGTCAAACTCCTCTACGTTTTCATTCCATTCAAAATTATTATGAGGGAGATATTATGACATAGCATAACAATATAAATTATTAACATCTAAATAAATTATATAATTTGAAGCCTTATTCTCATCGTAATCACTTAAATATTTATTGTTAGCAACTGAACGCCGTTTGCAACATTGAACAATCCCGCCCCTAATTCCCGACATTATAAAATTATGCATGTTTTCATCAGTAAACAATTCTAATTCTATTCTAGTTATTTTGAGCATTGCGTCCCAAGATAATCCTGGAGGTGTATAATATGGACTAGGGTCTAGTCGATAAATTCCTTTACATAATTTTCTAAAATTTTCAAAAATATCACTGAGGAGTAGCACATCTACTTTTAGATATAATAATAAATAATGTTATAAATTGGAACAATTAGATGTTGTCCAAACATTTTGTGCATGCTGATAATCATCGATACTACACGATTCATTTGATAATTTATTAAAGAAATGTGAACGATCAGGTAATTGTGTTTCGTTGAGACGTTCTTCTGAATCTAAGTAGTCATATGGGAAAATCCCTTTACGTTTCATCATTATTACATAAATTCTTAGCTAAACTGTCTAAGCTAAAAGGCATGAATCGAAATGAATCTACAAACTTAAGTTCAATGGTATCTTTATTATTAACATATATTCTCTTTGATATTGAAATATACAACTCTTTGTTTAAGGGAATAATATTTATATCCCCCTCTACAGATGACAAATCTTTAATAAATAAATAACAATCATATTTAGAGAAATTATAAAAAAATATTGGAATAAAATTTTATCTGATATTCTAAATTACATTTATTATATGCTGGACCTCTATACCAGTTAAATGGCAATGGTCTGCTACCCTATCATTTAATAAAAGTTCCATTCCACAAATATGACAACTATATCCTTGTTTTGACGTCTAAGTTGATTGGCAGTTAATGAATGCATTCTAACTGTTTTACTGAAATATAGGTGATAAATATCTAAAACATCATCGAAAATACTTTTAAAAAAATGTTTTGGAGCATCAACACCGCTATATATTTTAAAACGATTAAGTTTGTTATTATATGAGCACTTAATAAAATAACAATAGGCATAAGGAATATGTTCTTGTACATATTGAGTCCTACTAGAATTTTGAATGTCTATTGGTTTTAGAATACATTCGAAATCTGCATATATAGTAAATGGTACATCTAATTGTTTTTTGAAATTTGCAAATTTTAATATTCTTTTCTCAGGTGTAGGCATGCGTGTTACAATTTTTCTACAATGCTTTTTATGGGTTAATAATTTTTCTTCCTTATCAAAATGTATTAGACATGTATTGCAAAAATAAAATTTATTCTTATGTCTTGTAACTTGACCCACATTAATCTACTTACATTTTTTATCCAAACATAATGGCTTTCGTTGAAATCACCACTGTATAAAGAAATAAGATTAATTTAATTTAATTAAATGGTTCTTACTGACTAAAACAAATAACTAAGCCTAGCTACAAAACAGAGTTAAGTCAATTAGAAAAATGGACTTTGGATAAGAAAAATCAAGCATAATAGAATTCGAGATCTCATTAAGTTCACGTAGAGAGCGCGACAATGGAGCATTTATCGCATAGTTAGTAGACTTATGGCTAAGATACTTGGCTTGGATATCATAAGTGGTTTCAGGCTCTGGATCAGGGACTGATATCAGTCTTAGACCGGCCATAGTGACGAATGTCACGCGTGATTAGTTATCACGTCCTGCACGAGGTGCCCCTGCTTCTACTGATAATGGCGGATCTAGAGAGGACAACTCGATAAAACCCGCACCCCTTGAGTCATTGTGCCGAGCTCAGGGGTGGGAGAGTCAAGATCGGTACACAACGGTGACGAACTGGACTGTTTTAGGACTTTGATTTCACATCACATTTTGACTTGATGACATTGGGCTGGTAGGTGCGGTATTCCGCCACTTTAGTAGGTCGGGGTGAAACCCTACCAAAATGGCTGGTAGGCTAATGCTGCACCTGCCCACGTCCCGTTAAAACCGTGGCGGGCCTCAAGGTACGTTCCGGCTCCGTCGCCGTTAAGTTGGTGGTGTAGGTGCGGTTGAAGATTTTCCCGCTTCGCGTCCGGTCTGGCTCTGAACGCATTACTCATAAGGTAATGCGTCAACCCTCGCGTGGCCTCCCTGCGTAGCATAGATAACCACGAGATCGTTAAAGGGCGACTACACAATCGGCTCCGGATAGCGGCCTTGAGGGGGGACTTTTTTTTTTTTTAGAATGGACAATACTAATACGAATCCGCCAAGGATGGGGTGCGGAAGAAGAGCGCTTTTGATGGAAATCCGTCAAATCAATCTTCAGCACTCTAAGGCGGCTTCCGCAAATTTGTTGCTCTGCCTTGAAAAAGGAGGAGTGGATATAGTCCTTGTCCAGGAGCCGTGGCTGAGTAGTAACGGCAGTAAGATTTCTGGATTAAGGACTGGAAAATTCAACACCTTGGTGCATGGGGAGGCAAGTAGGCCTATATCCTGTGTGCTTGTTAAAAAAGAGATTAAAGCTTTTATTCTCTCTAATTTCAGCAATGCTGACGGCGGCTCTTCAACAGAGCCAGGAGGAGTAAATTACCCTCGGACTGGGAGCTCTATAAGGTGAGTCTGGGGATTTATAAATATGAAATAAGGATAGCCAAGCGAGATGCATGGCGAAGCTTCTGCGAAAACGTAGAAGGCTGCAATGAATCCGCGAGATTTAGAAAAATACTCTCTAGGAACCCCGCTCCTCTGGGGTATCTGAGAGATGATGGTGGGGACTGGTCGATGAGTAGCGAGGAGTCCCTAAGGCTTTTACTGGACAATCATTTTCCCGATGTCCCAGTTGCGCAGGGATCTTCGCCTGCATGGTCGGCGGTCGTTGGCCATGCAGAAGTGCCTGCCATTCCAATACGGGAAAGTCAGATAACCTGGGCTATAGGGTCGTTCAAGCCCTATAAGTCTCCGGGCCCGGATGGAATCATTCCTGCGCAGCTTCAAAGGTCTTTGGGGATTTCCTGCCGCTGGTTGGCCATCATATATACTAACTGCCTCAGGCTTAACTATATCCCGAAGTCTTGGCACACGGTTAGGGTTATTTTCATTCCGAAGGCCGGCAGAAGCTCTCATGTATCACCTAAGGATTTCAGGCCAATCAGTCTCTCGTCGTTTCTTCTTAAGACGTTTGAGCGGTTGATTGACCTGTACCTACGGGAAAGGATACCTCGGGGGTTACTGTCGGCTTCACAACATGCGTACTGCAAGGGCAGATCGACGGAAACGGCTCTCCATTCGATTGTAAAGCAAATAGAGGGGTCCCTAGAACACAAAGAGTATGCTCTGGGTGCCTTTCTAGACATCGAGGGAGCTTTTAACAATGTCTTACCGGGGTCAATCGAAAGAGCTCTGGTGGGTTTAGGAGTCGAGGCGGCTCTGGTTGAATTTATTAGCAAACTTCTATGCGGCAGAATTGTCGCAGCGGAGTGGGGAGGGGCCATAATTAAGAGGAAGGTGTGCAGGGGCACGCCACAGGGGGGTGTCCTATCTCCTCTCCTCTGGGTTGTGGTAGTCAACGAGCTTCTTGTGGAGCTGGAAGCCAATGGTTGTCGGGTGGTTGCCTATGCAGATGACCTCGCTATCCTAGTCAGAGGCAAATTTCTGGGCGCCCTGCGCGATGTTCTTCAGGGCTACCTGGATACTGTGGCTAGGTGGGCTGAATCATGTGGATTGGCGGTCAACCCGGGAAAAACGGAATTGGTCCTTTTCACAAGAAGATATAAGGTGCCCGATTTCAGAACTCCCTCGATTGGAGGGGTACCGTTGGTACTTTCTGATAGGGTTAAATATTTGGGGATTGTTTTGGACAAGAAACTGTCCTGGAGACCCAATGTGGAAGATCGGGCCAGGAAGGCCGCCATTGCCTTGTACTGCTGCAGAGTAGCTATCGGAAAGAGATGGGGACTCTCGCCAAGAATAGTACACTGGCTTTATGAGATGGTGGTCAAACCGATTCTGCTATATGGGGTGCTGGTCTGGTGGAAAGCACTGGACACGGCGAGCACCTCCAAAATGTTAGTGTCAGTGCAACGGACGGCGCTGATCGGTATCAGTGGCGCTCTCAGAACAACGCCTACCTTGGCACTGAACGTCATGCTGAACATATACCCAGTAGATATTGCGGGAAAGGCGGCCGCGGCAAGGTCGTTGGTCAGGCTTCGTGATATGGGATATAGACTTTCTGACCGCGGACACTCTAGCCTTCTTACCAGTTTCGACTTCATCCCGGACAGAACGGACTACTGTATGCCGATAACAGCTCCCTATACAACCTTCACCCCAGTTATTCCAGAGAGAGAGGATTGGGGAAGAGGAATTATCTGGGGCATGGGACCGGTTAACTTGTTCACGGATGGGTCAAAGCTGGATGGAAAGGTTGGTGGGGGGGTCTTTTGTCAAGAGCTAAATTTAAGCCGCAAGTTTAAGTTGGCTGATCACTGCAGTGTATTCCAAGCGGAAATTGCTGCGATTAAGGATGCGGTGGATGGAATGCTATCCAGTGCTACCACGGTTAGGGAATTTAACATCTACTCTGATAGCCAATCGGCTATCAAGGCCTTGAGCTCAACTACAGTGCGATCGAGGGTGGTCTGGGAGTGCCTGACCTCGCTTGCGATTGCATCGAATTATTTTACAATTAAGATTATCTGGGTCCCGGGCCATAGTGATATCCCGGGTAACTGTCAAGCGGATCTCTTAGCCCGCATCGGTACAACTGAACCGGATGAAGATGGCTGTAGGGACTTCGGGATCCCGCTGGCCACCTGTGGATTGCTCCTCCATAGCTGGGCCTCGAATCAGCTCAGCAAACGTTGGGCGGATACCACGTCTTGCAGGGTAGCAAGATCTTTCTGGCCGAAAGTGGATGGCAGGAGGTCTGCTGAAATAATTGGGTTCACTAAGGCTCACCTATCAATGGTCATTGGGGTTTTGACAGGGCACTGTCCCATGGGTATCCATGCGGTACGTCTCAATATACTGGAAACTCCATCCTGCTGCAGCTGTATGGAGTATGATGAGGTGGAATCACCAAATCACTTTATGCTTGATTGTCCAGCTTTTGCCAGAATTAGGCGAAAGTACTTCGGTCGCGACTCACTTGGATCTCCCGAGGATATATCCAAAGTTGAGATCGGTATCATTCGGAGCTTTATCGTTGCTACCCAACGATTCTCTAAGTAGCTGGATCTAGGTCACCGTTATTTTTGGTGTATGTGGTATCACAACGGACCTTCGTGTTGTCCAAGTGAGCTATCCTTATCAGGGCAGCTACCACCTAACCTATCCTATCCTATCCTAGTAGACTTATGTTTAATAAAAAAGGGGTTATGAGAACGAAGAGACCTCGTTGGAATAAGAAAATTAATCGCGTGCAGTAAAGAGGAGCAATCAATATCTCCATTAACAACTCCGAAAATGAAAGACAAGGAAAGGGTTGACCTTCTGAGCTCTAATGGTTTCAAATTAATTAGCAGCAAGCGGGAATGATAAGAAGGGACTGGGTCTGAGAAATGTAAGGATCTTAGGCAAAATTTTAGGAATATCTTTTGTACTCGCTCAATCCAGGGTCTCCAAATAAATGCAGCATATTTCAGTTTGGAACGAACAAACGATGAGTATAGCAATTTCAAGGTATAGGGATCTGAGAAGTTGGTGCTTTACGCCTCACGAAACCTAAGGAAGCACACGCGCTTGAAATTACATAGTTAATATGGTTATTGAAAGGAGAACTAGGAGTCAAAGATAACCCCTAAGTCTTTAATCTCATCAAGGAGGGGAGTACCCGAGATAGTATATATCGTTGGTAAAACATTGCGAATTTTGGAAAATGTAACACGAAAGCACTTTTTGAGATTGAGAGATAGACGCGAATTACGGCACCAAATTGCTAATCTATCTAAGTCTTCTTGGAGACGCTGAGCGTCACCACTATTTTGAATACTGGAGAAAACTTTTAGGTCATCAGCGTAAAGTAAGAACTCCGCTGACACAAAATAATTTCCTATATCATTGATGAATAAAATGAAAAGAAGAGGACCTATGATGCTCCCTTGGGGTACCCCAGAGGTGGCAGTAAAAGAGTTGGAAATACACCCTCAATAGAGACCATGCAGCGTCTGTTACTTAGGTAGGAATACAACCACTTGAGAAATACGGAGGGAAGCGAGTTTACGTAGTAGCATATTGTGAGATACCTTTGTCAAATTCTTTAGAGAAGTCGGTATAAATGAAATCAACTTGATAGCTTGAAGAAAACGCATCAATGCAATATTCACTAAACAAGGCTAAGTTTGTGACGGTAGGCCTTCCTACAACAAAGCCATGCTGGTTTGGTAGTAACAAATTTTCTGCGGCTAAATACATTTTATCCTTAACAATCCCTTCGAAAAGTTTAGAAATGATAGATAGCTTAAATATTGGCCTATAATTAGAAGCATCATCCTTTTTGACATTTTTGAAAATTGGGGAAATGTATGCAAGTCTTCAGGTATCTGCAAAGACACCAGAACTTAGAGATTGGTTAAACATGGCCTGGCATGGTGTGATGGTTGCGTGCTCCGCCTACTACACCGTAGGCCCTGGGTTCACACCCCGGGCAAAGCAACATCAAAATTTTAGAAATAAGGTTTTTCAATCAGAAGAAACGTTTTCTACGCGGGGTCGCCCCTCGGCAGTGTTTGGCAAGCACTCCGGGTGTATTTCTGCCATGAAAATCTCTCAGTGAAAACTCATCTGCCTAGCAGATGCCGTTCGGAGTCGGCATAAAACATGTAGGTCCCGTCCAGCCAATTTGTAGGGAAAATCATTGGGGCACGACACAAATTGGAAGAGAAGCTCGGCCTTAGATCTCTTCGGATGTTATCGCGCCTTACATTTATTTTTTTTTTATAAACATGGCCAATAGTGGGGCTACAATAGCAGGGCAATTTTTGAGGAGGGCGGTACTAATACCATCACGATCAGTCTGAGTAGAGTTTTTCAGACTATTGATACCGTTAATAACGTCGATTGTGGTAAGCCGTAGGTCATTGAAATTCAAGGCTGATTCACCGTCAGAATGACAAACATAGTTTGGTAAAACAACCCCATCAACTGTGAAGTTGGATTGAAAAAATTTGGCAAATAAGTTTGCAATGTCTACGGGGAAGAGAGCAAGCTTATCACCCAGGCAAACACCAGCAGGCCCCCAACACCACTTTTTTTAGATTTGATAAAATGTCAGAAATTTTTGGGATTATACTTAATGTTTGATTCAACCCCAAGTATATATTTATTATACAGAAATTTGTTAAGGCAGTTAAACTTCTTAGATAGTTGGGTATAAAGTCCAAAATGGATTTGATCCTTGGATTTCAGGAATTTTTTGTGCCACTTATTTCGCTGATTCTTTAGCCTTTTCGGACCATGAGTATACCAGGGAAGTTTATAAGTCCTCTTTTTAATAATTGGAATATTCTTCGAGCAAATACCCAAGATATGTGACGTAAAAGTAGTGTAACAATCATTAATATCCCTCCCAGAAAAAAGAGCGTCCCAACAAGTATTTAGGAAGCAGGCATTAAGTTTTTGGAAGTCGCAGGACTGAAACTTAAAGGATATTTGGTTGTCTAATTTAAACGCAACAAACTCGTAAAATTGGACCTTCAGACACAACGGAACATGATGTCGATCAGCAGGTGAAATAGGAAAAGAACGTTCGGATATTGTTGCATTGATATTTGTACTAACGAAGGCGAGATCAAGAATTCTATTAAGCTTGTTAGTAAAACTATTAATTTGAATAAGATCAAGACTTCAGATATTGTCGATACAATAAGATTCAGTCGCCGAAGTAATATTAGTTGGTATCAAATCAAGTTTAGAGTAGCTGCCACACCATGCTACATTGGGAAGTTTGAAGTCACCAAGAACGCATAGGTGATTTCCCGCTAACTTATTATGCACAATATTTACAATGTTATCAGTATGTGCTTTATAAATATCAGACGTACTGCCAGGGGGTATATAAGATCCAATAATATATAACGATCCGTAGGTTGACGAACCGTTGATGCATATACACATCTGATCCAGGATAGTATCAGGATTATTTAGATTGATTTCAAAGGATCTCAAGCTACGATGCACAGCAAGTAGTATATCGCCTCCCAAAGATCGGCCTGTTTTATCAGCATCCCGGTCCTTGCGAAAAACGTTGAATAATTTAGAGTCAAAAAATTCATAATCATAAAAATCTGGATTAAGCCAGGTTTCGATTAAAATAAAAACATCAAAATTCAAGCTCGAACTAAAGGTACGGACTGCTTCTGCCTTAGGGCGCATACCATTCATATTTTGAAAATAAATCTTTAAGTCCTTATGAACGTGATGGTCAGCTAATTGCTAAACCTCCTTGGTTACAGGAACTTGTAACGTAGCAAATGCTACGCCACAATATCTATTTCCTATTTAGCGACCACCCCTAACATCATATTTTCCATTTACTGCCCACCCCTAGTAGTGTATGTACCGATATACATATATACATACATACCGGCCCAACAACCATCGCGCAAGCACAAAGCAAGCCAGCGATGGTGAACGCTCAATGCTTGGGAATTTTCATTCGTGGTGCGCTGTGCGCGACAATGCGAGCATAATTCCCAACGTGTTCATAGTTACCTATGAATAAAATGATTGGCCGGAATACACCAGGCACACTTCGCCGTAGGTAAGTGAAGTGCGTGTCGGCCGCCACTGGCGGTCGACAAGGGGTGCCCTTTGGGTTAGGAGGGTGCGTTACAAGGTCGGTTCCACCGATGGTACGCCCCCCCTGCTTATCGGACACCCCGCGGAACACTTCCCAACGCCTGCGGCGGGACAAACTCCCCTACTACCCTAGCAGAATACCCGAGCCAATATATTGTAGTTAGTTAGTCTCATACTAATATAGACACTTCGCCGTAGGTACCATCATAATCACAATCCCGATCCACGGACATCCCATTCCGAAGCCTAGCCACCCGTTGTCATAGCTATTTGATGAGAGCAACCGTCATACAGTACTCTCTCTTCGGGCGTGATCCTAACTACCGCCGTCACTACTACCGCCGTTAGCACCCCTTAGCGAGAGCCACCGTCGTCTCCACCCTCTCGACCACCACTAGCTAGCACTCTATCTCTCCCTGCGGAAAGCCGTCGTCCTTGGATTATAATATCAGCGATACTACGTAGTGAACATCTCTCTCTCTCTCTCTTCTGGATTCAAGGTTGTGGATATTTTAGCCCAAGAGCCGCGTGTGTGTGTGTTCGAAATCAAAACACTAATTCACTGTGTATTTATTTAGGCGGGGGAAGTGGGACCTCCATCCGACTCTGGATTGACTTGAGCATACCTCAGCCTTTGACCAAACCCACCTCATAAACTGATCTTCGACGATTGCGAAAGGCTTTGACTCTAACGTCAGCCGGCGCTGGATTTAGAACGCTGTTCAAAAGGGAGGGCGGGACTCCAAGTTTAAAGTTTATTTTCTTGAGCTTGTCAATTTCGGCATCCTTTTTAATCAAACGGAAACAAGCAATTTGACTGGCGTCAATTTTAGCGTTATTAGCTACATAAGCAATTATGGAATCAGCAGTGACTGACAGCTTAAAGGTTGAGAGATGGATCCATTTATTCGCAGTTACTACCGCAAGTTCAGTATTGGAGTTCTCACCAATTATCACGCCAATGGCACCCATGCGGTTTTTCGGCCTGCCATTAGGGGCGGGTTTTGGATTTAGAGATACATCAGAAACATTATCAACCGCGGCAGACAAAGAATTGGACGATTGGCGAATATTAGATGAAAGTGTAGTTTTCACGGTTGCAGACGGGTTATTCCCACATATTAACCGGAATTTTAAAATGTTTCCGGTTATTGTGCTTGTTTCTACGTACACTGTTCCACTGTGCGGAACCGCTGTTATTGACGTTAGCTGCGTCGCTAAGAGGGTTAGATGCAGCTAAGTCAGTAGAGTTCACAGGTAAGGCGACAGTTGAGACAGTCGCAGCAGAGATATTGAGAGAGTCCGTGGCAGCGGCAACGACAGCATATGAAAGAGGGCCAATAGACAAAGTGAGCAACTATGGCGAGAAATTAGTTGATGTTTTATCAGTAGCATTGACATCTACAGAGGCGAGAGCGTGTTTATCACTCTTAGATGATGATATGTGCGTAGGTACGGCTGATATAGACAAATCCCTGGCAGTGGCATCAGTCGAGCCAAGAGAATTAGCAGTACTAATAGATGTATTGGCATGTGGGAGTACATTGGTACAAAAACAATTTTTGTATTTGCGAATTACCTCTATTTCTTTGCTTAGCCAGGAGACAACTAAACGTAAGTCATCAATGCAAAGCTTACTATGCATGGAGCGAACCTCTGCAAGAATCGACTCTGATTGGACAGTAAGTGAGGTAATGTCGGCGCGAAGAGAATTAATGACAGCAACAAGTTTGTTATTTTCCTCTTTAAGAGCGGCAATTTCATCAATATCATCTCTATTAATGTCGGCATTGTCTATTGATGGTTGAGCAGAAGTGTTGTTGGTGTTAGTAGGAAAAACCGCAACGGCAGCACTATTAAAGTTAGAATCATTCAAATTGATGGTGAGTGGTGGTGAGCGGAGAGAATTTCGACGGGCATCAACACAGCCACTACAAATGAAATCTTGACCGCTCTTGAGTAGATAATCAAGATCAGCTGGGCGGATTTTAACACATTCTAGGTGGTGGAGTTCATTGCACTTGCCACACTGCACTTTCGAATGCGTTCTCTCAACCTTATTCGCACTCAAACATGGCATTGTTGGTTGGGAGTATTTAATTTTTTAATTATTAATTATTAAAATTATATAATCACTATCCCATTAATGATTACGATATATTTCGAATATAAGATTTTAAGTGTCACTATCCATTAAAACCCATGTAGGCAAAAAATTGAAATAAAAACTATTTACAAAATCACAGGTGTAAAGGAGCAAATAAAACCACGTCCGCGATGAAAGAGGCAAGCAAGGATGAATGTGATGTGATTTTTATTCTTTTATTAAATAATAGGGTCCTACTACCAAATTGTCTTCTATACCAAACACATTTACACTAATATCTGGATTATTTGATTCAAATATTTCAATATCTTTTATTTGTAATGGGAAACTTAAATTTTCAAAATTGACTACTTTATCATTAATTAAAGTTATAATGGAATCTTGGATATTTCTAATGTAATATGAAGAACACCTTTCTCTATTTTTTGAGGGTTGGTAAATAGATGAAATTATGGCCCACTTAAAGTAATATATATCATTGTTAACAATATTAATACAAAATTTTTTATCTGCTATTACTTTTGGTAGTGGTATATATAATGAGCCTCTAATTGGTTGGTATTTATTTATGTTTACTTCCAGATGAATAATTTCACTTAGAGTCCAACCACTATCTCGCTCTTGAAATGTTTTCATTTTTTCAATCAATTTACTAAACTTTTCCTAAATTATTTCACCAACATTATTGTTCTCCATAAATGCTTCAGTCATTAATGTTTGGTGTGACATTATAGCGAATTCTTCAATATTTTCTTTTATTTGAATATATTTACAAAATAACTCAAAGTTAAATTTGATGCTTTCATGCTTTTCTATAGATTTGTGTAAAAGTGCAGATAATTTATTAAAATGTTTTTCAAACAAATTTTCAACAATTAAATCATTGGGTTGTTGTTTTCCAAAATGTATGTCTCAATACGATTATTAAACATAGCGTTAATACATTTAACATTACTATTTACATTATACATACAATACTTGAATTTTACATTGCTGGCAAAAAATGGGGGCTTTTTTATAACTTGAGGTTTCATTGTAATATGTTATATAAACTCCTCTTCCGAGAATATATCTTTTCACAAAAACTACACGGATACATTTTTATTTTTTTATTAATTGGCTTTTTCGAGCTTTTTTCCATTGAAATTGCTTTTAAATTCTTAAAGCCTGATTCATAATGTCGAATACGCCTAGAATAAGCAACGGTGTTAAAGAAGTAACGATTAGTATTAAAGTTTATTGCTGTTTATTAGAAGTGATCCTGGTTAAACACTGTTGAAAATCCATATAAAATGTTTATCCGTGAAATATAGGTGAGTGCTGAGGGGCTTTAAACAATTTACTACATTTTTTTACCGAAAAGATGTCCAACTTATATATCTTTCTGAATGTATGTATATGGATGGATGTGACTGTGTCGGTATGTATTTTGCGGTTTGTTGATATATATATAATTTATATGCTGTAATGTCATTAAGGAACCAAAATGGTTGTAATCAATGTGTTTTATTAAAATACAAAACAAAAACCTCGAAACTTTGTGATAAAGAAATTACAAGTTCATGATATAGATGCCCTTTAGTTAATTATGAAATTCTCATGTACTTATATGGGTCAGTATGTACATACAAGCTTAGGACCAAATAAAAAGAAAAAGAAAATGTTCAATCTGTCCTTGATCGGGTTTCTATGTTTTATACTTACGGAAAATCTGAAAGCGAATTTAATTAAATGAAACACAGCATGTGGTTTTATTTACTTATATACATGTAAATATGTTTCAATGTTGTACGGTTAAGCTCTGCTAAATGCAAAAAGCTGTAAGCTTTTTCTTATAGATCAGCCAGAACACAAACCGGAAGAACGGAACACAAACCGAAAAACGTATGCGCCTAAATGTAGGCAACGAAATTGTTTAGCGTCACATAGGTGGCTTATATTATACCTATTCCAAAAAAGGGTAATGCTTCCCAACCATGTAATTTTCGGCCAATAAGTATTCTTCCCTGTTTATCAAAAGTTTTGGAAAAGCTCTTATCGAACCAGATTAGGAAATATCTGACTGAAGAAAATCTGCTTTCAGAAAATCAATCAGGTTATCGCATTGGACATAGTTGCTCAACCGCTATGCTCAAGGTTTTAGAAGACATACGACCAAACTTTGACAATGGCGAACTCACAATTCTTACGTTGTTGGACTTCTCTAAGGCATTCGACACGGTCTGCCACAGAATTCTCTTGCATAAGCTAAAAAAATATTTTGATTTCAGTAGCGATGCTGTGAAGCTACTTCAGAGCTATTTGACAAACAGGTACCAACGGGTAATATGTGGGGATAGTGGATCCAGGTTATTACCAGTAAAATCTGGGGTAGCACAGGGTTCTATTCTTGGTCCAATTTTATTTAGTTTGTACATTAATGACAGAAAAATGCTGTCGTAAATTATCCATTCATCTCTACGCGGATGATGCTCAGATATACCTTTCTGCCCCTCTTGGCTTAATGGAGGATTTAGTTTGCCGATTAAATGAAGATTTAGAAGCTATATTTCAATGGTATAAAAAGAACAAGCTACACCTTAATGCATCCAAAACACAGGCGATCGCTATTTCACATTTTTCCTACAATCTGAATGGCATTTCTCCGATAGTTATAAATGGAAGTGTTGTGAAATATGAGAAGAATGTCAAAACTCTTGGATTTATCTTAAATAAGCATCTTTCTTGTGCTGATCATGTGAATTCCTCAATTAGTAGGTTGTATTATATGTTAAGGCATTTATGGAAAACGGCTTATTTTATTCGAGAAGATATAAAACTTAAACTTGTCAAAAGTCTATTAATACCAATAATATCTTACCATGAATTGATATACAGTTGCCTGGATAAAGCTTCCATGAACAAATATCAACTACTGATTAGTAATTGTGCCAGATATATCTATCTTAAACGGAAATATGATCATATTTCGAACTTCTCAAAAACTATTATTGAATACAGTTTATCAGCGTTCTTTGACCGTCGTTTACTAATATTTATACATAAGACTATCTTTTCTCGTACGCCGGAATGCCTTTTTGCAAAACTTACTTTCGCACAATCATCCCGTACTTGCAATCTAATTGTACCGCATTTTAAGTATTCAGTAACATCGAGAATGTTTTTCGTTAGGGCTGTGCAGTTGTGGAATGCTTTGCCTAATAAAGTAAAGTTAGAATCAAATCCTAAGCGCTTCAAATTAGCTATACATCGCACCCTTTGTTCTTGAACATTCTTATGTGTTTTACTTTTTCTTGTTTACTTAAAACCATGGAACATATGCTGTATGGTTTGAATGTTACTTCTATTTTTGTTTCTAGCTTTTAAACTTACTTTGTGCTAGTAATAAGATTAATAACAAATATGGCACTGTAAAAGACTATGTCTTATATGTGTATTTTAAATAAATAAATAAATAAATAAACATATATGTGTCAGAGTGTATATACTTTTCCTTTCACATTTTTCCTTTCACCATTTGAGCTAGAATCTCCATTTCCATACTACTTGGCTACAACTATTATTGGAGCAAGCCATCCTAATGGGTCGAAGAGTTTAGCGATTGCCGATAGGGTCGCTCTCTTTTTTAAATTGTCGCAATTTTCCATTATTTTACGATAAAGTAAAACTCATCATTATGTGCATCCCATCTTATTCCTAGTGCCTTCACTGAACTTGCGTCTTCGAATTCCAGGAAATATTTGTTGAGTAGATATTGTTTAGGAATATCTTTTAGAATTTGCTGTTGTTGTTGTTGTTGTTGTAGCAATGCTCGCCCCACCTAATAGCCGCGACCGATCACAAATTGTCATCAATATCCTCTAACGGGAGTCCAAGGAAACTTGCCGTTTCAACAGGGGTGGACCATAAGGAAAGGGGTGTTAGAGGCGTTGGTTCCACATTACAATTAAAGAGATGGTTGGTGTCATGTGGGGACACATTGCAAGCGGGGCATACATTTTGTATGTCGGGGTTGATTCTGGATAGGTAAGAGTTTAACCTGTTACAGTATCCAGAACGAAGTTGAGCAAGAGTGACACGCGTTTCCCTGGGGAGTATGCGTTCCTCTGCCCCGAGTTCTGGATATTTTTCTTCAAGTACTGGATTCACCGGGCAATTCCCGACATAAAGGTCCGACGCCTGTCTATGGAGTTCACCAAGGACCTGTTTGTGTTTTTTCGCTTCATACGGCTGGGTTCTCAGGTGCCGTATTTCCTTAAAATGCTTACGGAGGCCCCTAGGCGGCGCTGGTTCGTCAATCAGATGTCTGTTGGGATGCCCAGGTTTCTGGGTATTCAACAGAAACTGTTTGGTCAGCATTTCATTTCTCTCCCTGATGGGGAGTATTCTCGCCTCATTATGCAGATGGTGTTCTGGGGACATAAGAAGACAGCCCGTGGGTATTTCGGCAGGCCTGTAGTTTCTTCCAGTGGGTAGTTTTTAGGCTTGGCGACCATATGGGTGACGCGTAGCACGTAATCGGCTGGCTAATTGCTTTGTATGTGGTGATGAGCGTTTCTTTATCTTTTCCCCAGGTACTGCCAGCAAGGGATTTGAGGATTTATTACGGCTCTGAATTCTCGGAACAATTGCGGTTGCGTGCGCACAAAAATGTAGATCCTGATCAAACGTCACACCCAAGATTTTGGGGTGTAGGACAGTCGGTAGCGTAGTGCCATCGACGTGGATGTTCAATATGGTCGACATTTGGGGCGTCCATGTTGTAAATAAGGTCGCGGATGATTTAGTCGGTGACAATGCCAGGTTTCGCGAGGCGAAAAAACTGGAGAGATCAGGCAGATAGCCGTTTATTTTATTGCATAGCTCATCGATCTCTTGGCCTCGGCCTGTGGCCATTATTGTGCAGTCATCGGCGTAGGAAATGATTGTGACTCCTTCCGGTGGTGAAGGTAGCTTAGATATGTAGAAATTAAACAAAAGTGGGGATAGGACACCACTCTGTGGCACCCCTTGTTTAATTCTCCTTGGTTTTGATGTTTCGTTTCTGAATTGCACCGATGCCTGCCGACCACCCAGATAATTTGCGGTCCACCTTTTAAGACATGGGGGAAGGGTAGACCCTTCCAGGTCTTGCAGTAACGAGGCTTTGATCAAAGGCTTTTGATAGGTCTAGCGCTACGAGTACTGTTCTATGGTGGGGGTATTGATTCAAACCGCAATTTATCTGGGTGCCAATGACATTTAGCGCGGAGGTAGTGCTATGGAGTTTTCTGAAGCCATGCTGATGAGAGGCTAGCTGCAAATGTGCTTGGAAATTAGGGAGCCAAATGGCTTCAAGCGACTTTGCCACTGGCGATAGGAGAGATATCGGACGATATGACTCACCTATGTTAGCTGGTTTCCCAGGCTTTAGTAGCGGGACCACCTTGGCCATTTTCCATTTCTCGGGTATGACAAAGGTGGAAAGAGACAGGTTGAAGACATGCGCTAAATATTTGAAACCCTCTTTCCCTAGGTTTTTAAGCATCGGCATGGCTATGCCGTCTGGGCCCACTGCTTTGGATGGTTTAGCGCAACCAATGACGTCCTCAACCTCTCTAGCGGTGATGGTGATTGGTGACGCGCTGAATTTGTGTTTATGTGCGTGTCTATTGGCTCTCCGTCTATCTTTGTCAACCGTAGGATGCATTATATATTGTCGGCAGAAAGCGCTCGCGCATTTTTTCGCATCCGACAGCACCTTATCGCCAAAGGCGATGGAAACTTTGTCTTTGTGCTTAGTCGGATTCGATAGGGACTTTACGGTGGACCAAAGTTTACCTACACCGGTAGAGAGGATACAACCTCTTAGGTGCTCTTCCCATTTCGCCCGCTTGTGTTCGTCCACAAGCAATCTGATGCGTTGGTTTATATCCCTTATTTGGGGGTCGCCTGGATCAAGCTGTCTTATAAGGTCGCGTTCCCTCGCTAAGCTCGCGGCCTCCGCCGGGAAGTGGGGCCGGAATTCGGGAATTCTCCCGGCGGGAATGAAATTTGCCGAGGCGGATTCAATGACCTTACGGAAGGCACGCTCCCCTTGGCGGGCATCAGTCGGGATAGGGAGGGCAACAAAGCTGCTGTCTGTTGCAGATTTATATTCTTCCCACTTTCCTTTTTTGAAGTTTATGAAAGTGCGTTTTTCGGTGACGATGAAGTCGGCGGTACGCTCGAACGAAATAAGTATGGGCAGGTGGTCGGATGCCAATGTTACCATCGGCTGCCAGTTGACGCAGTTTACGAGTTCTGCGCTCACGATTGAGATATCTGGCGAGCTATGACAGCTTCCTACCATACGTGTGGGGGCGTCTCCGTTTATTGTGCAGAACGTCGTTTCTTCTATTTGATCCGCCAACATCTCACCCCTACTGTCCGCCCGCAAGTTTGAATGCCATAGTTCGTGATGGGCATTGAAATCGCCTAAGATAATGCGATTGTTGCCAGTGAGTAAGGCCTCGATATTAGGGCGGTATCCACTGGGGCAACACGTGACAGGAGGGATGTAGATGTTGATGATTTCTAGATTTGCATCGCCTGACCGAACAGATAGGCCTTGACGTTCTAAGACATTGTCCCTGCGGTCGATGCCAGGATCAAATATATAATATTGCACAAAGTGGTGTATAATAAACGCGAGGCCGCCTCCATTTCCGCTCTCGCGGTCTTTCCTGTGGACATTATACCCAGAGCAGGTCTGTGAGTTTAGTCTCTTGAATCGCAGCAATGCGGATGTTGTGCCGCTTCATGAAATCGACTATCTCCGTAATCTTCCCAGTTAGTCTATTACAGTTTAACTGCAGAATTCTGAAGTGCATGAGGGGTGACGCCGCCACTCTAGGGGTAAGTGACGGGTGACTACGCCTAGGTTGTGGAAGGCCAGGACGCAATTGCTGTTGTGGCCTTGGGACTGGGCGCCCTTGGGCAAGCAGTGGGGTACCCGGATGATTTGGGTTTGCGACCTGGCAACATGGCGCGATGAAACCCGTCGAGGGGTTGCCGTCGCGGAGACCAGAACATCTAGGAAAGTGGCACCACCCAAGGCAGGAGCTGCATTGAGCGGATGTCGCAAACCTATATATTCTGTGCTGGCAGACGGTGCAAACGGAGGTAGGGACTAAGAGTATGTTTCCCTGACCTGCACGATTGCTGCCAGAAAAGAGGGGGGAGAAGAAGACGGGGGCAGGGGCTGATGCTCAGCATTGCTACCAGCTCTACTACGAAGGTAGTAGTTATGAGTGGTATCAGCTGTTTGAGTTGTTGGCGCCGTGGGGCGCGAGCAGCGGCGGGTACTTGTTGTGGCTTGCTGAGCAGCGAGGCTGCTGGAAGGTAGGGGGGGGGGGGGGGGGGGGGGGCGCTTAGGCGTAGACTACGGGACGCCCTTGGGCGTGAGCAGCAAGGAGCCACAAAAGATTTATAAAAGTTACGTGGACGTCGGGTTTTGGGATCAAGCCCAGAACAACCTGTCCGATGCAACCATCCCTTGCACGAGACACACTGAACAGAGTATGACCGTCCTAAAAAGACTCTTTTCTGGCAAATGCAGCAAAACCATTTCTCAGGACCGGGGTCAGGAGACGGACCCGGATTGGGTTCGATACCTTCCCGGAGTAAGAGAATATGTAGCAGTCCTGCTGCAAGAGCTGCTGGGAGGATGACAATTTGTGGGAGGGACGAAACAAATTAAATGGGGTCACACTGAATTTGCTCGCAATTGGCTGTCCACTTTCGTAGTGGAAATCCGGCTGATTGCAAGGCTTGGGATATTTGATCTCTGGCAGAAATTGCTGATTGAATCAGTGTCCACCAGCATGCAGTGTGGATGTAATTGGAAAAGTGTTTCCGACGTCCTTTGCCAATTGTAAAAGCGTCCTTCTTGTGAGAGAGGGAGCGCAGTTTACCCCAAATGTCACAGTCTTCAGTTCATAAAGACCTATGTGGTTTTCAGGGATAGTACGGAATACTATGCGCTGATATTTTGTTTCGTTGGAATGTACCATAATTCCTCGATAGTGGAGGCGTAGTGTAATCAGCCAACAATTTCAATGCCAAATGAGTAAACCAGTTAATATGCTACCCTGTAACAAAAAGAGTCTAAATTTTAATCAACACAAAAGGGGCATTTGCTAATTGTTGCTGACAGAGCAATTCACAGGATTTAATACAGGTGTGTGTACAACGCACGACTAAACCAAATTTGCATTCTGGCAAATTTGCTGACATTGCGTTTCCAACAGATGTCACAACTCAACACAAATGTGTAGGTACATATTTGTGTCAATTTGTATGTAGGTATGTAAGTATGTATAATTAAAGTAAACATGTATGCAAGAATATGTTTCGAATAATTTAGTATAAATAAGCTAACAATATTTGAATAAAGATTCATTCACTCATTCGCACTGACACCTCACAAAACAGACAATTGATTTTTATATGGCGATCCTGCCTATGATCCTGGTGGCTGATTTTTCAGCCTAAGTTCATTACTGGCAAGGATACGCCTTTTATATGGCGATCCTGCCTTGATTTTACTGGCTGATTATTCAGCCTAATTCATTGGTAAGTATAATACTGGCTGATCACAGCCTATGCCTTATAAAATGAGCGAAAAGAGAAGCTATCGGACGTGTTTTCCAACTCTAATTATTATCGCGGTTAATTTTTTTTCCATTAAACTGGAAGAAGAAAAAAAGGAACCACATTCGGAACAAACACAAATTTTGCTTTTGCAATGATGTTTTTGATGAATCAAATTTGGGCTCCAACGATGAAGATTACATGAAAATTGCGGCAGTTGAAAAACAAATACGCTGCCATTAGATGCGCTGGCGCCCACGTTTGTACCTTTCGAATTCCAACACACTTCAAAGTAACACAATTTTTACACACACAAATCCACAGCCAGCCAGAAATGTCCAACGTTGATGAGGTGCTAAACAATTGGGAAGAAATTATTTAAGTCGGTCAGAGCATAAAAAGGGTGGAATAAACAACAGGACTGGCAGCATAATACGTATAATTATAATAAGTATAATTAGCTTAATTCTGAAGTCGGTTTGACAATTTAGACATTATTTTTAAGTAAGAAAATATTCGGGCAACCTAACGGCTGCCTATTGACAAGCAAAAATTTAAATTTCTACTGTAAAAACTTTTTGTTACTAATTATTGAGTTATGTTCCCAGAAGAGGACATACAAAATCAAAGTCAAGTGCTTAGATCGTTTTCATAAAACTCCTTAAATGTAAAAACAAATTTTTTGAAACGTTTACTGATGTTTTTCAAAATAAGAAATTTTTTTAAGGCCAAAATGGCATAAAAAACAAAATGAAAAAAAAAATAAAATAGTATGAATTAATTTTAAATAATTAAACAAGAAAAAAAAATAAACAGTATTTAACTGTTCATCATTTAAAAAAATTTTTCAGACAAATTTGTAAGAAAAATTAGAAATGTCAAAAATGTTAAATTAAACAAATTTTTCCTTAAGAACAAACATTTTTAGAAATAAACCTTTTAAATAATAACTTTTATAATGCTAACTAAATAAGAAAAAAAAAATAAAATAAAAGTAAAAGTAAAATGGAATACTTAATATAATAAACGTAAAAACAGAGAAATAAGCATAAATTAGCATTATTAACACCCCCAAAGAAACAGGAATAAATTTTTATTTTCTCTTTAATTTTCCCTTTCAATCATATCATCTCTTTAAAATGTATTCGTGGACAAAAATAGCCCAAGGCATTATGATAGCCATAGCTGGTTACGAGGTAGGAAAAGGAAACTCTGAAACATCAGAGAATAGAATACTAAAATATGAACCACCAGCCGAACCACAGCCAAAAATTAACCCAAACATTTCAGATGTTTGGCTAGCAATTTTAACCTGCGTAATCGTGCTATTGATATAATATTCAAATTTAGCACCCTAAGCCATCTAAACTCAACCTAATTTCGATAAGAACAGTAAACAATTACAAATGAATCACTGCAAAATGCCTCACCCAATAGAAGAATTTATTAAGACAGCTTCATTAGCACTGTCTAAGTTCAAGAATTTGCCAATTCACAGTAGTAGTTTCCATATAAGTTAATCAAAATAACATCTATGAAGGCTGTCAAGGTAGACGATTTATACCACAAACCTTATAAAATAGGATAGACAATTTGTAGCATAATAAATACAAGCAACCGGATTGTTAAGGAAGTTATTGACTTAGGACAATATTCAACCAGGCTAAAAAGTGCCGGCAATCTAGGACTTGTAAAATAAGATAAAAACACAGTTGTCCTTAGGGACAAATTGATTGTTAATTAATAGTAATACTCGAGTAGGAAAATTTGAATAATATAAAATAGGTACCCAAGTTCTCAAAGGTCTAATATTTGCATTAACCCCAGAAGTTATGCATGTGACAAATGTCGACAAAAATTAAAGAAATTCTTCATAAATATCATGGCGATCCCATCTGGGAAGGCTACCCAGAAAATCGCATGACACATAAGATCTAATAAAAATATTGCTGGAAAATATGAAAAATGGTATAAGAAAAGATATGAAAAATTTTTGCATCCACTGTACCCATTGGTTTAACCAGTTATCACTATATAACTACTTCTTGCTTTAGCAGCAACTGAATGTACCCAATCTACTGTACATATATCATACGCTCATAGATAACGCTTTCGATTAATGTCAATTTTCAACCAATGATGACTGTAACCATTATCTTATACTGTACGTTTCAATTTTAAGTTGAAATGGACTACCAATACAAAAGCTTTGTTTAACCGTTCTCATCTAGGAGGTCATAATTTTAGATAATAGGATTTTTGGATCTAGATAAATAGATAAATAGATAGTAGATATATAGAGCCCTGTAGAATAGGAAAAATAATTTTATTAATAACCTGTGGAATAGAAAATATCGAAGGTTCTCTGTGCCGCCATAAAGCAAAGCAAACTTGATAGCTGGAAAAAGCTTTGCAAAGAAGTTGATCGTGATCCTTGGGGACAAGGGTATAAAATAGTAATGGGGAAATTCCGCCCACCGAACCAAACGATGGATGAGGGAAAGATGCGAAGTATAGTAGATGCCCTGTTCCTCACTCACACAAGCAGAGAGGGTGACCACGTCACCCACGAAGACCACGACGTGCAGCCGTTCAGTGAAGGTGAGCTAAAAGCGGCCCTACCCAGAATGAAGCCCGATAAAGCGCCAGGACCGGGTGGGATACCAGCTGAAGCAAAAAGAATGGCTGCTAAGAACAGTCCTGAGCTGCTGCTTCATATGTATAACAAATGCCTGGAAGCCAGGATCTTTCCTACAAGGTGGAAGACAGCGCACCTCGTGCTAATCCCGAAAGGCAAGGGAGACCCGAACTCCCCGTCGTCTTTTCGACCATTATGCATTCTCGAAACGGCCGGGAAAATGATGGAAAGCCTCCTTAAGCAACGGTTGATAGCAGCCATTGAAGATGGAGGTGGTCTGTCCCATCGGCAGCATGGGTTCCGGAAAGGTCACTCCACAATAGACGCCATAGCCGAGGTTATAAATGCGGAAGGAAAGCCGAAACCGCGTGCCACCAAGCTAGGCCGGTTGTCTTACTGGTCATGCTGGACGTGAAAAATGCCTTCAATTCCGCCAGGTGGGACGACATGCTTGATGCGCTGAAACACTCTTTCAAGGTAACTTCTTATCTACTAGCCTTATTAAGGGACTACCTAAAAGATCGCTGGCTCACGTACGAAACAAATCAAGGCCAGAGAACGGTGAGGATAACAGGCGGAGCAGCCCAGGGATCGGTGTTAGGCTCCGACCTCTGGAATGCTTCGTAAGACAGCCTCCTCCGTTTGCACATGCCAGAAGGTGCTTTTCTTGTCGCTTTCGCAGACGACGTGGCTGCCGTAATTACAGCACGGAACTTCGAGCTGGCACAGCTTAAATTAAACCAAGTAATGCGTAGTGTAAATAGATGGATGAGTGACCATGGACTTGAGCTCGCGACAGCGAAAACTGAGATCGTAATCTTCACGAAGAGACGAATTCCCACCATTATGAATATGATGGTTGGAGAACAACAAGTACAAACACGCAGCTCCACGAAATACCTTGGGGTGAGGCTAGATAGCAAGCTAACCTCCTCGGAACACTTTCAAGGAGCCTGCGAGAAAACTGAACAGACCATAGGATACTTAAGTCGATTAATGGCAAACACAGGCGGGCCAAGGCCATGTATAAGAAAGCTGCTTGCTTCCGTTTCGGATTCTAGACTCTTGTACGGTGCAGAAATTTTGGCGGATGCAATGAAATTCCGAAAGTACCGAGCAGCTATTGCTTCTGTCCAACGCAGAGGGGCTCTACGAATTGCCTCAGCTTACCGCACGGTATCCGCAGACGCAGTTCTTGTTATTGCGGGAACCATATCGATACATCTTCCCGCTGAGGAGAGGAAATCAATTTACCACCTCTGAGGAGAAGTATGCAGATATGTTGCTGCCGCGCAGGCGCAAAAATATTCTATCCGACGCTGGCAACAGCAATGGAGCTGCAGTACTGCAGGCAAGTGGACCAGGGAACTGATTCCCGAGCTGGAGCCATGGTTAGAACGGCCACATGGAGAGGTCGACTTCTACCTGACACAGTTTTTAAGTGGCCACGGCTACTTCCGGGAATACCTCCACAGGATGTGCAAAATTGAACATCCGAATTGTTTATACTGTGGGTTCATAGACGACGTACGCCACACCTTTTTCGAATGCGATCACTTCGCACAGCAACGAAGAAGAGTGGAAGTAACACTAGGCGACCTATCCCCGGGCAGTGTCATCCATAAAATGACCTGCGGAAATGACAGATGGGACATGGTCAGCAGATATGCAAGGAATATTCTCCTCGCTAAACGGCAAGATGGTTGCTTAGCCCAGTAACGTGAGAGTAGCCAGAGAGCTCTCGTAGCACGCTTCCGTACCCGAAGTTATGCTAAACGCGGTCCCAGGTGCGGAAAATACGCGGGCCGTGGGAGGTTAGGTTTTAGTGGGTAGCCCATGAAGGAAAAGAAAAGGAGTCCTACACTCGGAGAGGCTCGCTGCTACAGAGAGTAGCGCCGAGGCTTAACAACCCGGTTAGTGCATAAAGCAAAAATAATAATAATAATAATACCCAACGGATTAATACCCTCCAAAGCCCGCCCAACCGACGCGAGGGGCGCATCCGCATGACGCGCGGATATGTTTTTGCCGAGTTGTTGATAGGCGAAGGTTTGTTAAGCGTTGAGATCTAAAACTGCTCAACTACAGAATAAAAATCATCAGCTGAGTATTATAAATAACAGTTAGAAATTATGCATATACTACATTGTTACGTAAGTGAACTTTTTAGTACGTAGAATTTTATTTTTTTTTTTTAATTTTTATTTTTTTTTAAGAGTTAAGATAGGATAGGACAGTTTTCTTTATGGTAAAAAGTGAATTGTTATATCAAATAAACTAGAATGGGTGTTGAAATCATGACACAAACACCGAAAAGGTTCATTTAATTCAAAATTAGTGTTACACTTCCTCAAAAGAAGAGGTTTGTAATGTCTTGACATTCGTTTACTTCGTTTAAGAGAATTGGGCTAGAAATCAATCCATTCAGTAGTTTAGCCATAGATATTACGCCTAGCATTTCTCTACGACTTGCAAGAGGTGGAAGATTGATTCGCTTCAATCGACTAGTATAAGGGGGAAGATTATACGCAGAGTCCCACTGAAAATTTCTTAAAGAGAAAAGTAAAAATTGCTTTTGTACTGATTCATTTCTATCTGCATGAACTCGATATTTAGGATTCCAGACTATTGATCCGTATTCTAGTATCGGTCCAACTTAAGTGGTGAAAAGTGCTTTAGTTACATAAGGGTCACTAAATTCTTTGGACCACCGCTTCACGAATGAAAGAACACCTCTAGCCTTATTGACAGTACCATTAATATGAAGGTTGAAACTAAATTTAGTATCTATCGTGACTCCCAAGCCCGCAAAGTAGTTTACTGATAGAATACAAAAATTATTAATTACATAAGAGGCTGCTGGCAAAGATCTCCGAGAGAGAGACATGAATTTACATTTATTGAGGTTAAGCGGCATTGAATTCACGTTGCATCAGGTAACTAGGCAGTTTAAATCCGCTTGAAGCAAGGGACGTTCTTCCATAGACACATAAGACCTACAAATTTTTACATCATCGGCATACATTACGATTTTGGAATATTTTATTGTGGTACAAATATCATTAATAAATAGCAAGAACAGAATTGGACCGAGATGACTGCCCTGTGGGACGCCAGAGGGAACATCAATGACATTAGAAAGAGTATTTTTAAAAATAACTTTTTGCGTTCGACCGCAGAGATACGACGAGAACCACTGGGTGAGACCAGGTTGGAAACTAAGCCGATTAAGCTTGTAGATAAGTAAGGGGTGGAATACTTTGTCAAATGCTTTACTGAAATCGGTATAAATAACATCGGTGTGAAGATTTTCTCTAAATCCATTAGAAACATGAGTTGTGAATTTAAGTATATTAGTAATGGTAGATTTGCCCTTACAGAATCCATTTTGCTGTTCTGCAATCAAAGTAGAAATGGAAAAAGTTAGCTGGCTGGTAACTATAGCTTCAAACAACTTTGGGATGGCCGACAACTTTGCAATTCCTCGATAGTTTTCTATACACGACCTACTGCCACTTTTGTGGAGGGGTATGAGCAAAGATTCCTTCCAAGCAGAAGGAAAAATTACACGTTTTACGGAGAGATTGACTATCAGTTAGGGGCTGATAAATGTGTTCAGCGCATTTTTTAAGAAAGCCAGTGGGAATTAAGTCAGGACCATACTTGTAAGATTCCTTCAAAGACGTTAAATATGAAAAAACTTGATCAGGAGATATTGCTAGAATATTAATTGTGTTAAGTGAGTTAAGTTGAAATGGATATTCATTTGAAAAGAGTTAAGTTCCGCGGAATAGTTGGACTTGAAAAATTGTGCAAAGAAATTAGCAATATCTTGGTCGTCGCTAGACAAATCTTCCTGGTATTTTAAAGCAGACGGAAACCCTTTAACCCTTCGTTTATAGTTCACGAAACCATAGAAGGCTTTCGGATTCCAAGTAGTTTTCCTTTTCATCTTGCAGATTTATGTATTATAGCACTTTTTGTTTAATTCGAAATATTTATGACGCAAAATAAAGTACTGCAAGTAATCGGAGTGAGAGCCCGACCTTTTGATTAATTTGAAGAAGCGCGATTTTCTATTTTTTAAGGACCTCAGCTCTTTAGTGCACCATATTTGGAGTGGTTCGGTAGACACAGATTTTCGCTTAGGTACGTGTTTTCAAAATACCGTAAATGATGGTATAAAAGTCAAAAACATTTTGCTCAATATCTCCACCGTATTTGGGCCAAGCCACTGTAGATAAAGTTTGATTAAGTTTGCTAAAATTAGCCTTCGCAAAGTCAAATCTGAAACTAGAGTCGTATTTAGATACAGCGCTACTCAGAGAATGATGTTTCGAATTCGTATGCTATTTCCAGGGAAGGATGGTAAGGGTCTTCAAGTACAGTTAGAGGCTCACCTCGGCTAAGAGTACATTTTTATGTATCGTCAACAAATACCAAATCGAGGGTCCTCCCGAACATATTACGAATTATATTTACCTGTTTAAGGCAAACTTCAGTAATAACGGATAAAAATTCGTTGTTGGACAGCTTTAAAGGAATATGTACAATATCATCGTCAGATATGGTCCATAATACATGCGGGAGATTAAGGTCCCCCAGGACTATAATCGAGTCAATGGGCTTCAACATTGAATTAACAATTTTCAGCAGGGAGATATGATCCATGTACACCGAAGGATCAGAAGAAGGTGGGATATAGCAGACTCTAATATAGACACAACGCATTGCGAGCTTGATTCTAATGCATTTGAATTCTGTAGAATCGGTAACGGGTAAATCAACCTCAGTTGAAGGTACAGAAGAATGTGCAGTGTAATGTTTGCGGATAAGAGAAAATCGAAATCTAGGTTGCAGTGCCCAGTTAGCGGCACCAGATAGAATTTACTGCCAATTGAAACGGCAGCAGGTTGAATTCTCTTCTTTATTCAAAAGTTGTTTTCTTTTATACAAAAATTCTATGAGCTGAAATACTTAAAAACTAAGTGTAACACACATATACATTCAATTCAGTTCCCTGGGAACTGCATTCTAAGCATAATTAAAATTGGCTGTGGAATGTGCAACGCCAGCATAAATGAATCATGTTAATAATTTGTCTACAGGTAAAGGCTTTTCGCGAGCAAGCTCTAAACAGTGGATTCCAAGGCTCAGGTTACCATATGATGCACGGTGTACAAAATATATGTTTGTACAAATGAATGAATGTGTCAATAGAATCTCATGTCGTACCAAAGCGAGCCAAAATATACGTATGTAAAATTGTATGAATATGTATGCAAAAGTGAATATATTTTAAGGCATTCCAAAACGGGTTGAAATATATGTTTGTACAAATGAATGAATAACTTAATGAGTGAATGCTACACCATCCGCCTTTGAAAGAGTAGACATATATAATTTTGTGCACGAATTATCTATGGCTACTCAAGTTAGGTTAATGGTTTTTAATCCGTTTGTGCTTACTTTGCTTGTTGGTTTTTTTTTTTTTTGGACATTTAGCTTGATTTCCAAAGAATAGTTTAAATTTCTTGTTTTTTCTCTTTTGTTTTGTTTTATTATTGTATTTTTCTTTTGCATACAATAGAAATTTTCTTTGTGTTAAAGTGCTCTTATTCTATGAGTTTAAGCCTATTTTTATGTATTACAATTTATTAGTTTGATCTATGTTTTCTATGTTTCTATTTTCTACATTGTTTTTATCGATCTTTTTACCTTATAGGGAATTAATGTAAAATTATTGTTTTCATCGATATTTACTACTCTAAAGGATCCTTTATACCTACTATCTAACTTATGCCCTGATTCATTTTTTACTAATACTAAATTTCCTAAATTTATTTCTAATTTTTTGTTTTTCCTTAGCCTGTTTTACTAATTTATATGCTCTATCTTGCGCTATTTGTAACCTATACTTAATTTCTTTGTCGTAAGCCTCATAATTGTATAATGGGCTTACTGTGTTTTCTCTTAAAAATTCGTAAGTCTGGGGTTTTTTGGCAAATACTAGTTCGTATGGACAATAATTATGAACTTTAGACGGGTAGTATTGTAACAATCAAAATATTTAAGATATTCATCCCAATCATTTTTGTCAATGGATATGTAGGAACGTCCGTATTCATTGAATGTTCTATGACTACGTTCAACTGTGCCTAAAGTTTGATGGTGGTAAGGTGTTGACGTTTTATGGTTTATTTTTAAAAGCTTGCATAATTCTTCAAATAAGCTATTTTTATATTCGCTTCCCATGACCGTTATAATTGTATTCATGCAACCATAAACTAGGATAAAATTTTCGAATATCGCTTTGGCTATTGTTTTTGCGTGTTTGCTGGGTATTGGTATTGCAACCAAATACTTAGTCAAGTCATATACTATTATAGTAACTGCATATTCATTTCCATTTTCCGTTATGGGAAGAGGGCCTATCGTATCCATTTGTACTGTGTCGAACGCTTTTGTGGGCATTTCGGATATAATCATAGGCTCTTTCAAGTTTTTAATTATTTTATTTTTATTACAATGAGCGCATTTTTTGATATATTTTCTGATATTATTTTTCATTCCTTTCCAATAGTATTTTTGTTTTATTTTATTTGTCATGCGATTTATGCCTGGGTGGCCACCAAAAACAGGATCGGCATGAAATTTGTGAAAAATTTCTTTAATTTTTTCATTATTTGTCACATGCATAACTTCTGGAGTTAATGCTATAATTAAATTTTTGAGAACTTTGGTACCAATTTCTTTAAATGTGTCTACCCGGGTATAATTATCTTTAAACAATTTGTCTCCTTAGGACAACTGTATTTTTCTAATTCCTAAATTGCCGGCTTCTTTCATAAGCCTGGCAAAGAACTGACCTAAGGCAATCTTCTCCTTAACAATTAGATTTTTTATATTAATTTCGCTACAAATTTTCTTTCCTTTTTTGAAACGTAATTTCGGAGGATCGAAAACGAACTGGACTAGTCTCTTTACTTCACATTTATTTAGCGCTTCAAATATTATTGGGTTCTCTTTGTGACTTTTTATTTCCTTATTTTTACTACTGGACTGTTTATTGTTATGATTTTTGTTAGTTTCCGACCTAGTACTAACTTTTAGTATTTTACACGCTTCTACCGATATTTGTTTTAGTTCTTTAATATCTATGCGTGATAATGCGTCGGCTACATAGTTTTCTTTACCTGCGATATACTCCACCTTGAAATTATATTCTTCCAGATCTAATCTGATTCGAGTTAACTTTGATGACGGATTTTTCATCGAAAATAGGAATGTTAAGGGTCTGTGGTCTATTTTGACCAAAAATTTTTTACCGTAAACGTGTGGTCTAAAATATGTTATGGCACAATGAATGGTCGCTAATTCTTTCTCAATTGTTGCTTTATTAATTTCTCCTTTAGCAAATGATCTTGATGCATAGGAAATTGGCACTTGTTTTCCTTCATGCTCTTGGCTTAATACTGCTCCGCAAGCATATCCACTTGCGTCAGTTGTTATACAAAAATGTTTATTGAAATCGGGATATTGTGGGATATTAGGGCTTATTAACGCAGCTTTCAAATAGTCAAAGGATTTTTTACAATCCTCTGTCTAGTCGAAAACTACATTTTTCTTGCAAAGTCTTGTTATTATTCTAGAATATCTTCAAAATTTGGAATAAATCTTCTGTAATAATTGCAAAATGCGACGAATCTTTTCGCCTCATCCGCGTTTTTAGGTGTTGGGTAATTTTTAACTGTTTCGTATTTACTGGGATCTGGCAAAATTCCTTTGCTTGTGCATTTATGACCAAGGTAAGTTACTTCTTGGTTGAAAAATAAACATTTATCAGGATGCATTTTTTTAATTTTATTTTCTACAAGTTGCGAAAACATCTCGTAAATTTTTAATCATATGATTTTCGGAGCATCCTAATACGACTAAATCGTCAATGTATAGGAATGCTTGTGAAGGTTTTAAGCCTGCAAATGCTAATGTCATCATTCTTTGGATTGAGTTCGGTGCTACTTTAGGGCCATACGGTAGTCTTTTGAAACGATAAGTGCCATTATCTGCTGTAAAGGATGTGATATCTCTTGACTCTTCGCTGAGTTCAATCTGGTGAAATCCAGACATTAAATCTAAGCATGAACAAGTAAGGAAGGTTAATTTCGGGTGTAACCGAACATTACATACTCAGCTGAGAGCTTTGGAGACAAAATAAGGGAAAATCACCATGTAGGAAAATGAACCTAGGGTAACCCTGGAATGTGTTTGTATGACATGGGTATCAAATGGAAGGTATTAAAGATTATTTTAAAACGGAGTGGGCCATAGTTCTAAAGGTGGACCAGGGGTGACTCTAGAATGTGTTTGTACGATATGGGTATCAAATAAAAGGTGTTAATGAGTATTTTAAAAGGGAGTGATCCTTAGTTCCATAGGTGGACGCCGTTTCGAGACATCGCCATAAAGGTGGACCAGGGGTGACTCTAGAATGTATTTGTACGATATGGCTATCAAATGAAAGGTGTTAATGAGTATTTCAAAAGGGAGTGGGCCTTAGTTCTATAAGTGGACGCCTTTTCGAGATATTGCCATAAAGGTGGACCAGAGGTAACTCTAGAATGTGTTTGTACGATATGGGTATCAAATGAAAGGTGTTAATGAGTATTTTAAAAGGGAGTGATCCTTAGTTCCATAGGTGGACGCCGTTTCGAGACATCGCCATAAAGGTGGACCAGGGGTGACTCTAGAATGTGTTTGTACGATGTGGGTATCAAACGAATGTGTTAATGAGTATTTTAAAAGGGAGTGGGCCTTAGTTCTATGGTTGGACGCCTTTTCGAGATAACGCCATAAATGTGGACCAGGGGTGACTCTATAATGTGTTTGTACGATATGGGTATCAAATTAAAGGTATTAATGGGGGTTTTAAAAGGGGTGGTGGTAGTTGTGTATGTGAAGGGGTTTTCGAGATATCGACCAAAATGTGGACCAGGGTGACCCAGAACATCATCTGTCGAGTACCGCTAATTTATTTATATATGTAATATCACGAACAGTATTCCTGCCAATATTCCAAGGGCTTTTGGTTTCGCCTTACAGAACTTTTTCATTTTCTTCTACTTAATATGGTAGGTGTCACACCCATTTTACAAAGTTTTTTCTAAAGTTATTTTTTGCGTCAATAAACCAATCAAATTACCATGTTTCATCCCTTTTTTCGTATTTGGTATAGAATTATGGCATTTTTTAATTTTTAGTAATTTTCGATTTCGAAAAAGTGGGCGCGGTTATAGTTGGCTTTCGTCCATTTTTTGTACCAAGATAAAGTGAGTTCAGATAAGTACGTGGAATAAGTTAAGTAAAGATCTATCGGTTTTTGCTCAAGTTATCGTGTTAACGGCCGAGGGGACGGACGACTGTGTATAAAAACTGGGCGTGGCTTCAACCGATTTCGCCCATTTTCACAGAAGATAGTTACCGTCATAGAATCTATGCCCCTGCCAAATTTCAGAAGGATTGGTGAATTTTTGTTCGACTTATGTCATTAAAAGTATTCTAGACAAATTAAATGAAAAAGGGCGGAGCCACGCCCATTTTGAAATTTTCTTTTATTTTTGTATTTTGTTGCACCATATCATTACTGGAGTTGAATGTTGACATAAATACTTATATTACTTATGACTTATATACTGTAAAGATATTCACTTGTTTTTTTTTAATTTGACTTAAAAAAATTTTTTTTTTAAGTGAGCATGGTCGTTCTCCGATTTTGCTAATTTTTATTATGCATACATATAGTAAAAGAAGTAGTGTTCTTGCCAAATTTCATCATGATATCTTCTACGACTGCCAAATTACAGCTTGCAAAACTTCTAAATTACTTTCTTTTAAAAGTGGGCGGTGCCACGCCCATTGTCCAAAACTTTACTAATTTTCTATTCTGCGCCATAAGTTCAACTCACCTACTAAGTTTCATCGCTTTATCCATCTTTGGTAATGAATTATTGCACTTTTTCAATTTTTCGAAATTTTCGATATCGAAAAAGTGGGCGTGGTTATAGTCCGATATCGTCCATTTTAAATAGCGATCTGAAATGAGTTCCCAGGAACCTACATACCAAATTTCATCAAGATACCTCAAAATTTACTCAAGTTATCGTGTTAACGGACAGACGGACGAACGGACGGACATGGCTCAATCAAATTTTTTTTCGATACTGATGATTTTGATATATGGAAGTCTATATCTATCTCGATTCCTTTATACCAATACAACCAACCGTTATGCAATCAAAGTTAATATACTCTGTGAGCTCTGCTCAAATGAGTATAAAAATATTTAGCTCTTCCTAACTGATCTAGTATGTCATCAATTCTTGGTAAAGGGAATTTATCTGCGGTTAATTTTTTATTTACTTTTCTGTAATCTACAACCATTCTCCATCTTTTTTCTTGGTTATTCGGTAGTGATTTTTTCGGTACTAATAAAATTGGACTATTGAATTCTGAAATTGAAGGTTCTATTATGTCATCTTTAACTAATTTGTTTACTTGTTTATTAATTTCACTCTTATGAGCTTCTGGTATTCTATAATTTTTTACGTAGACTGGGTTATTGTCTTTCATATGAAGTTTTTGTTTGTAAAAATTATTAGTGGTAATTGGTTCTGTTTCCAATGAAAAAATGTCAATGAATTCCGCACATAATGCATTAAGTGCTTTATTTGCAAACTTTGGAAAATTTGTATTTAATCTTTCCAATTTTTCTTTATTGTTGGCCTCATTTTCGAGTTTTTTATTTTTAACTATTGTATAATCATTCAAATTTTCTGTACGAATATTAAAATTTGAAGTGTTGCATTTTTATCTGTTGTATTTATAATTCTAACAAATGTTTGTTGTGAATTTGCTAGTGTGTTTGCAATAAAAATACCTTCAGACAATTTTTGTTGTGGGATTAGTAGATCTGAATTGTTATTTTCTATGTGAATTTGTCGAGCTACTTCTGATCGTGCGGGAATTGAAATACTATTAATTGTTGGTTTGTTAGTCATCTGAATTATTATGTTTTCTGGATAGTCATATGGTCTTAGTATTAGACTGTCACCTTCTATTTGATAATCCAAAATGCAATTATATTTTTTAATGAAATCTAATCCCAATATTCCATCGCATGGGATGGGGAAATTGTCTTCTACTACGTGAAATTTGTGTCTAATTAGTAGGTAATCATCTTTTAAGTCCGCTTTAACCGTGCCAATAGTGCTTGTTATCCCTTGACCAATTCCTCTTACATCTGTTTTTTGCGAATTATTTATCGTGACATTACTGTCAATTTGACCCTTTTTTTATTATTTAAATATCCGCTCCCGTATCGATTAGGAGTGTTGATATGGAATCATTCAGAGTTGTTCTGGGAGATATGTAGCTATTAAGGTGTAAATTGAAAATATATAATTTTTTATTTATTAAGGTGGAGTTTGTTGTTTTTCCTGCTGTGTAACAATTTGGACATTTCTGGTGTTATTGCGGGTATTTCATCGCGATCCGAAATTTCGACCAGATCTTTGGTTATTTTGTCTGTTATTATTATAATTTTTATTATTGTTATATGTATTGAAAGAACGTTTATAATTTCCTCTATAATTATTGTTTTGATAACTCCCGCGGAAGTTACCTCGGAAATTGGAATATTGTTGGCGAATACGTAGTAGTGAATTTGTATTTCCAGTTACTTCTGCGCAACTGTTAGTAAATTTTGATATAGCTTCGTTCATTGTTGTGAACGTTCCAGCTTGCATAATTGTTTTTACTTTATCGCTGGAGCAGTTTTTACACATAGCTTTCACAGCTGATTGTGTAGCATACTTGGTTGCTAACTCTGGTGTTAGTCCGTCAGATATGTATGCTCCTTCCAACGATTTTGTGAGCTTTTCAATTTCAGCAGTGTATTGATTTGCAGTTCTACCGCGCTGTTGGATATTCAACTGATTCACCCTTAATTGCTGTTTTTAATTTTTGTTTTATTGCTTCCATTGAGCTTTCAGTGCTTATTAGGTTTCTGGCTGTTCCTTTCAGCTTGGTTTTTATCATCGAAACCGCTACAGCTTCATGGGTATCCTTAATTTGTTCTAAGATATGAAAACCATCCAAAAAGCTATTCAAGTTTTCAGCTTTACCATCGAATTCTGGCAAAACTGATGAAGCAGTCTTTAAAAATTCGACTATTGTTTGTGACATTTTGTTGCTTTCAGTTTGTGAGGTTTTATTAAAAGTTTCAATTTTTGGAGTTTGTCCTAGATTTGGTTGAGTTTCAGGTAATAAGCTAGCGAAATCAGTTTCTATCTCTCCTTCAAATGACGTTGGGACTAATGCCTCAATTTTACATCTACCTAATGAGGATACTAATTTATCTCTAACACCGGAAAAAATGTGTTGTGCTTCTAATTGATGGCTGGCAGTTAATTTGCTATGTACTTCTTGTATAGCTTTGCCTATATTATTCAATGACTGTAGTATTGTCGTGAGGTGTTTTAAAATGGTTATTCTTTGTATGCTTATATTTTTATTAATACATTTATAAGTTTTTTCTGCTAAAATGTTTTCTTCCACAAGTGTGTTGAGAATAGTTTCCCATTTGCCCATCGAGGTAAAAAATACATATATTTTTTTTTTTGGGTTTAGACTTTGCCTAGACCATCTGCTCGGCTCATGTATTTTTTTTTAAATTTATTATGAGTTGAATATAATTTTAGAAATAAGTTGACGAAAGTGCAGATCGTCAAAATTATCAACAATATTTTGATAAAGGCTAATGCCTCACTATGGTCAATTACTTGAATGGAATTAATTACGTTTGCATTGGGTTCTTCTACTTTGGATTCTTTGCCTCCCATTTTGAAATAATAATTGTTAAAAAAAATTTTTTTTTATTTATTTATTTGTGTTGTGTAAGGTTAAACATTACCAGCATGCGTCTGGTTTCCTCGATTCTAGTAGTAGGATTAATGACATCCTCCATATTTGGTTACCTAGTCATACCAATATTTTTCCAAAAGCCTTATAGCCAGCGTAACTCCTTTTGTAAATCTTTTTTTCTATTTTATTCTCAAGCGTAGTGATTGGGTTTTTGTTCGGCATTGTAATTAGTGTTTCCTTAAAAAAAAAATTCTTTTATACTTCTTTTAATTCCCTAATTTTATTTTTTAGACGTATCCTTTCCTCTGTGTTTGTTGTCAAATTAATTTCTTTATACAATATGGCTACAGCCTTTCTTATGTTAAATCTCTTTCCTCCTCTTTTTCTTTTATTTTTAGTGGGTTTCGGAATCTTTGGTTCTTCAATTTTTTGTTGTTTTATTCTACGCCTATATTCTTCTATGCTAATTGTCTTAGGGCCTTTTTTAATTATTTCTGCTTCTTTTTCTTTTTCTAATTTATTTACTTCTTCCTCAATTGATTTACAACAATGCATGAATAATGTGTCAAATTCTTTTTGATTATTGATTTCGATCATTGAAAAGGTTAGTGTGAGAAGAAAAAAAATCTTAATTTTATTAGCAAAAATCTACTTTTTCCCCGTAAACTGGCAACCCTTAGGTTGCCAAATGCTTTTAAAATAAACTACCTAGATAATTACATACATAATCTGCTATCTCCGTTTTTCTTCTTGATGTGTGTCTGCAGCCTAAGGTCTATTCCATGTCTTCTTGATGTGTGTCTGCAGCCCAAGGTCTATTCCACTTCTCTATGCCTTACGCTTCAATTCCATGTGTTCATAATAATCTGCTATCTTCTTGATGTATGTCTGCAGGTCAAGGTCTATTCCACTTCTCTATGCCTTACGCCTCAATTCCATGTGTTCATAATAATTAATAATCTTCTTGATGTGTGTCTCTTTATCGGTAATTCCTCGAATTTTTTTTTTGTTATATCGCCGTAATTTTGATATTTTGTTTTGTTTCAAATTTTGCCGCATTTTTTAGAGGAAGTTTGCCTATATTTCAAGCAGCAGATGCGGTAAGCTGCCTATTTAATTCAGCAGCTCTAAAGCAAAATAAGGAAATGGCAGGATCGCCATGTAATGTTTGCGGATAAGAGAAAATCGAAATCTAGTTTGCAGTGCCCAGTTAGCGGCACCAGATAGAATTTACTGGCAATTGAAACGGCAGCAAGTTGAATTCCCTTCTTTATTCAAAAGTTGCTTTCTTTTATACACAATTTCTATGAGCTAAAATACTTACAAACTAAGTATAACACACATATACATTCAATTCAGTTCCCTGGGAACTGCATTCTAAGCATAATTAAAATTGACTGTGGAATGTGCAACGCAAGCATAAATGAATCATGTTAATAATTTTCTACAGGTACAGGCTTGTCGCGAGCAAGCTCTAAACAGTGTCATACCAAGGCTCAGGTTACCATATGATGCACGGTGTACAAAATATATGTTTGTACAAATGAATGAATGTGTCAATAGAATCTCATGCCGTACCAAAGCGAGCCAAAATATACGTATGTACAATTGTATGAATATGTATGTAAGAGTCAATATATTTTAAGACATTCCAAAACGGGTTGAAATATATGTTTGTACAAATGAATGAATAACTTAATGAGTGAATGCTACAACAGCAAACAAAACTCTACCTCCAATTCTGTTCAAGCGGTCATTTCTGTATATTTGGTAATCATGGCAAAGATTCTCTGAGTTAAATACATGAGGTTTTAGCCAAGTTTCAGTAAAAACTATAATGTTGTAATTGCAGTTAAACGATTTCAAATAAAATTCTGTTAGTTTAGTGTTTAAGCCTCTAACATTTTGATAAAACAAATTTAGGACCGATTTAGCATTCAGTTTTTTGATGCAATATTGTTATGAGGAAGTGTAGCGATATTCAGGGTATTATTGTTACGCCTACGTTCGAATTCCCTCACAAAAGCAACAGGCGGCCAAAAAGAATTACTTAATATAGTTTCAAAATGTTGTGCGGATACATCAATCCTAAAAGACGAAATGGCTCTAGGATAGTTAAAATTGAATTTTCGAACTGTCACGTTATAAAATTTAAGTTTAGCGATGATGTACGACTTAAGGTCCTCTTCTGTAGTGTTTTTATCAAATCTTGACATAAAAATAGATTTTTTAATAGGGACAATAATAAGATTACTACTCGGTTCGGATTCCGTAGGAGGGTTTTGGGGATCCTGATTACTTTTTATAGAAGATTTTTTTGGTTTTGTTAAAGAAACCTTTGATGAGGATGGCTGGGCCGTTAAGGGACTTGGGGATGCCAGATTTATTAATTCGATAGTTGGCGGCGAACTAACTACGGGTGCAGGAACTTCTGCAACGGCATCAAGTGTCCATTAGAGGAAGCACTGGTAGGATGACGGTTTCCATGTGGAATGTTTGCGTTTGTTATGTCATTCGGATATATGAAAGACTTAAACAAGTTTTCGTATTGAGTGAATTTCTTGGACAGTGCGGCTAACTCTCTACCTATTTCAGAGAAACCATCGCGAGCCTGTTTGAAAACTTTGAAAAGATCAATCTCAGTTGGTCTACATTTCAAACAGGCCCAACGAACTCCCTTATCACTATCGTTGAGTGCGTCAACCACTCTTGCTGACAAGCCGGCACACTTCATAGGGCGAGGCCATCGCAAAGCCAGCATGCCACAAAGGGATGGGAATCACATTTTATCAAACAGTTAGAATATATACAAGCCATTTAAATTTAAATAAAGAGGTGAAAAAAAAAATATTTATAGAATAGCGAGAGTAAATTGATTAATTGAAAATTAATTAATAAATAGCAACACGGGTTATAACAAAAAGAAAATAAAAACAGTTTGAAAATAGATGTTAAATTGGGATATGCTTTGAGCAGTTTGAGATACACTGTGATAACACTGAACAAACCGCGCAAACAGCTGTGACAATGAAGAAAGAGAGATGAAGCGTGCACGCAAAATCAAAAACAACAAGTAAGTAAGGTTAAGTTCGGGTGTAACAGAACATTACATACTCAGTTGAGAGCTATGGAGACAAAATAAGGGAAAATCACCATATAGGAAAATTAACCTAGGGAAACCCTGGAATATGTTTGTATGACATGTGTATCAAATGGAAGGTATTAAAGAGTATTTTAAAAGGGAGTGGGCCATAGTTCTATAGGTGGACGCCATTTAGGAATGCCGCCATAAAGGTGGACCAGGGCTTACTCTAGAATTTGTTTGTAAGATATGGGTATCAAATGAAAGGTGTTAATTAGTATTTTAAAAGGGCGTGGGCTTAGTTCTTTAGGTGGACGCCTTTTCGAGATATCGCCATAAAGGCGAACCAGGGGTGACTCTAGAATTTGTTTGTACGATATGAGTATCAAATGAAAGGTGTTAGTGAGTATTTTAAAAGGGGTGGGCCTTAGTTCTATAGGTGGACGCCTTTTCGAGATATCGCCATAAAGGTGGACCAGGGGTGACTCTAGAATTTGTTTGTACGATATGGGTATCAAATGAAAGGTGTTAATGAGTATTTTAAAAGGGAGTGGGCCTTAGTTCTATAGGTGGACGCCTTTTCGAGATATCGCCTAAAGGTGGACCAGGGGTGACTCTAGAATGCGTTTGTACAATATGGGTATCAAACGAAAGGTGTTAATGAGTATTTTAAAAGGGAGTGGGCCTTAGTTCTACGGGTGGAAGCCTTTTCGAGATATCGCCATAAACGGGGAACCAGGGGCCACTCCAGAATTTGTTTGTACGATATGGGTATCAAAGGAAAGGTGTTAATGAGTATTTTAAAAGGGAGTGGGCCTTAGTTCTATAGGTGGACGACTTTTCGGGATATCGCCATAAAGGTGGACAAGGGATGACTCTACAATTTGTTTGTACGAAATGGGTATCAAATGAAAGGAGCTAATGTGTATTTTAAAAGGAGGTGGGCCTTAGTTCTATAGGTGGACGCATTTTGGAGATATCGTTATAAAGGTGGACCAGGGTTGACTCTAGAATGCGTTTGTATAATATGGGTATCAAATTAAAGGTATTAATGAGGGTTTTAAAAGAGCGTGGTGGTAGTTGTATATATGAAGGCGTTTTCGAGATATCGACCAAAATGTGGACCAGGGTGACCCAAAACATCATCTTTCGGGTACCGCTAATTTATTTATATATGTAATACCACGAACGGTATACCTGCCAAGATTCCAAGGGCTTTTGATTTCGCCCTGCAGAACTTTTTCATTTTCTTCTACTTAATACACCTGTCACACCCATTTTACAAAGTTTTTTTCTAAAGTTATATTTTGCGCCAATAAACCAATCCAATTACCATGTTTCATCCCTTTTTTCGTATTTGGTATAGAATTATGGCATTTTTTTTTCATTTTTCGTAATTTTCGATATCGAAAAAGTGGGCGTGGTCATAGTCGGATTTCGGCCATTTTTATACCAATACAAAGTGAGTTCAGATAAGTTAATGAACTTCGTTTAGTAAAGATATATCGATTTTCGCTCAGGTTATCGTGTTAATGGCCGAGCGGAAGGACAGACGGTCGACTGAGTATAAAGACTGGGCGTGGCTTCAACCGATTTCGCCCTTTTTCACAGAAAACAGTTATCGTCCTAGAATCTAAGCCCCTACCAAATTTTACAAGGATTGGTCAATTTTTGTTCGACTTATGGTATTAAATATATCGTAGACAAATTAAATGAAAAAGGGTGGAGCCACGCCCATTTTGAGATTTTCTTTTATTTTTGTATTTTGTTGCACCACATCATTACTGGAGTTGAATGTTGACATAATTTACTTATATACTGTAAAGATATCAAATTTTTTGTTAAAATTCGACTTAAAAAAATGTGCGTGGTAGTTCTCCGATTTTGCTAATTTTTATTAAGCATACATAGGAGTAACGTTCCTGCCAAATTACAGCTTGCAAAACTTTTAAATTACTTTCTTTTAAAAGTGGGCGGTGCCACGCCCGTGGTCCAAATTTTTACTAACTTTCTATTCTGCGTCATAAGTTCAACTCACCTACCAAGTTTCATCGCTTTATCCGTCTTTGGTAATGAATTATCGCACTTTTTCGGTTTTTCGAAATTTTCGATATCGAAAAAGTGGGCGTGGTTATAGTCCGATATCGTTCATTTTAAATATCGATCTGAGATGAGTGCCCAGGAACCTACATACCAAATTTCATCAAGATACCTCAAAATTTACTCAAGTTATCGTGTTAACGGACGGACGGACATGGCTCAATCAAATGTTTTTTTCGATACTGGTGATTTTGATATATGGAAGTCTATATCTATCTCGATTCCTTTATACCTGTACAGCCAACCGTTATCCAATCAAAGTTATTATACTCTGTGGGCTCTGCTCAACTGAGTATAAAAACAATTCCACTATGAAATTCGATGCCTATCAACGGCAACATCACAATTCAAAGCACTCGGCAATTCAACTGTATGTAAATATGTTAATAGGTGTGTGTATATGCAAAGTTATGGAAATATTTAATTTTGATATTAAAAATTCAACTGAACAAGTGAAATTTAATTAAATTTCTTGATGTAGCACACTCAATGATTACATTTCACTACTTATGTCAACAACAAAAACCAATTTTAACAATATTAAGCAATTAATTTATTAAAAAGACAAGAGCACAGATATAAATCAATTTTACAGCTTGACTTTTGCTTAAAAAAAAAGACTTACATTAATAGAATAAGTAAATTTTCAACCTAAAAATATAAAATACAAAATATAGAATTAATTTATATTTAACTAAATAAATATCGAATGCTCATGCATTCGCCAAATGCATAAGCATTCTGAAAAAAAGGGCGATGTAGTATAAACAGCCAACAATTTCAATGCCAAATGAGTAAAACAGTCAATATGCTACCCTGTAACAAAAAGAGTCGAAATTTTAATCAACACAAAAAGGGCATTTGCTAATTGTTGCTGACAGAGCAATTAACAGGATTTAATACAGGTGGTGTGTGTACAACGTACGACTAAACCAAATTTGCATTCAGGCAAATTTGCTGACATTGCGTTTCCCACAGACGTCACAACTCAACACAAATATGTAGGTACATGCGTTCTGGAAGAACTGAGAGCAGGCTCTTTTAAGAGATGGTCCTAGAGAGATGCTTGAAGGAAATTCCCGTTTAAATGGTAGTGAGACAGTATATTTCCCTGTATTATCCCTTGTGGTTGTATTTCTATATAGTTCCTCGGAGTATTGTTCGTCTGGATTTAGACGTTTGTTTTTGGTGAGTTATTTGAGCTCCCAGAAGGCAGATAGTTGTTTATCCAATGCTACGTCACTATAATAAGAGACAATCCGGTTGTTAGCTCTTGAGCATCGGCACGGCCTGCAAGAATCCAGCCGAAAACAATTTCTTGTGCTAATTGTGTACCAAGCACATTCTTCTGAAATCCGTTGTAACGAAACTTTCCCTGCGCCCCGTTGCTTTTTAATAAATTGCTGGGGTATACTCGCCGTGCCCAGGGTCAATAAATTTATACTGTGGGCCCTTTTCAGAGTCGTACTTTATTTAACATCATTTATTTACAGCTAAATTATATCTAAAACTTCACTTAAATTCAATATCTATTCAATATTATTGGTATTCGGTGTCGGCGTGGCCTGGTGGGTAACGGTCCACCCAGGTCCCGTTGGCGTACCTACTGGTGTGCTGACTTACGTTGTTATTTCTATGCTTTGATATTGGCTAACGGTCCACCCGGTCCCGTTAGCGTGTCGTTATGGGACGCCTTAGTGGCATGCCTACGCTGGCGTTCATCGCTGCGTTGGCTTTCGTGCTAAGACGGTCACTGAGGACGCTCGTGGGACGCTCTGTTGCCGTTGGCGCTGGCTGCCGCGGCTAGTATTTCGTCACTGAGGAAGCTCGAGTATGTGGTCACTGAGGACGCTCGTTGATTGCGCTTTCACGCTGGCGTCGCGATTAGTATTTAGTTACTGAGGACGCTTAACAGGATATGCGGTCACTGAGGATGCTCGTCGGCGATGCGTGGACGCTGATGTCGTGGTTAGTAATTTCGTCGCTGAGGCCGCTCGATTATAATGGGTGTGCGGCCAATGGGGACGCTCGTTGGCGGTGCGTGGGTGCTGTCTTCGCAGTTAGTATGAAGTCATTAAGGATGCTTGAAGTAAAGTGGATATGCGGTCACTGAAGACTTTCGTTGGTGACAAGTTGCCGCTGGCGTCGCGGTTAGTATGTAGTCACTGAGGACGCTTGAAATAAAGTGGGTATGCGGTCACTGAAGACCTCGTAGGTGACACATTGACGCTGGCGTCGCGGTTAGTATGTAGTCACTGAGGACGCTTTAAATAAAGTGGGAATGCGGTCACTGAGGACGCTTTAAATAAAGTGGGTATGCGGTCACTGAAGACGCTCGTTGGCGACGCGTTGACGCTGGCGTCCCGGTTAGTATGTGGTCAGTGAGGACGCTTGAAATAAAATGGATATGCGGTCACTGAAGACGCTTTGTTGAAATAGATATGTGACCACTGAGGACGCTCTGTTGCCGTTGGCGTTGCGCTGACGCGGGGAGAGAGAGAGTCGTCGCTGTCGGGTGTCGACCGTGGCCAGTCGGCGGAGCGCAGCCTTGAGCCTATATCAGCAAGCAAAGATCGCAACACTCAATTACAGCTCAGTCTGCGTCTACGTCGGGTGGTGATGTCCCGCCTTGGTCAAAATCTATTTATTGGCTACCACCATCCGCTCGTAGATCCGACTAATAACCACAGTGCTGGGCGTCCACTCGCGTTTAATATAGGCTCACGGTTGGTGATGGCGGCGGTGCGCAACCTAAAGCTTGGTTTGGCTCAGTTCACGTCTAATCTGAATGATGATGTCTCGCATTGGTCAAAACCTATTTACGAGCTATCACTCTTCAACTTAGATCCGTTTGCTACCACGGCGTCGTTCTGACTAACTCTTTCATGCTGTGTTCGTTGCTATTATAGAATTGCATACTCGTAATAAATATGTAGATGATTTGGGTTTGCTCGTCGACGTGTTGCGACCGTGTTGTTACGATCGGTCGTGTGTCGGTAGAAGCTGTAGTTGTTGTCGTCGCATGGTTTGGGTATATTGTTATTTGATGTTGCGGTTGAAGTTGGTATGACCTAGTCTATGGCGTGTTGTATTCGTTTGTTTGACTTGCTGTAGGCATACCGTGTTTATTGTGTGATCGTGTTGCTGGCTTCGTTCAGCCTCATGTTGCGGTGATAATGTTGTATGTGCTGTTGTATGCTGGCCAGGATTTGGTACAGACCGTCGTATTTGGGCGCCGGTTTTGCGGCCATGCCCCCTTTCGGCCTTTGGTAGGTGATGCGAAGATATTTTCCCGGCTGGTTTCTGTTGCCCCTTCTTATACTTCTGGCAGGACTCGCATTGGCGTACGTAGCGGCTGATGTCGCGAAATATCCCTGGCCAGTAATAGCGGTTGGCGATCCTTCCTACCGTCAGGCGAATACTCATATGTGTCGCGCTTGGTTTGTCGTGGTTTTCATGTCGTACACCCTGTCGAAGCGGGCTGTGTACGCATAACCTCCACGGCGCTGTATCATCGTCGTGGGTTCGGCATGGAATGTGGCGGTAGAGTTGTCCGTCCACTAGCACATAATCGGCATACTTCTCCGGGTTGGTGTGCATTTCATCAACGCGTCGCTGCCACCACTTGCATTGTGGGTTCGTTGTCGTGGCCTGTAGTATGGTGCCCAATGGCTGCCGGGACAATGCGCCTGCCACCATATTTAGTTTCCCCTTCCTATACTCGATATCAAAATCATGCTGTTTTAGTTCCAGGGCCCATCGTACGATACGGCCTGAAGGGCTCTCGATGGAGTTCAGCCACTTCAGCGCCAGGTGATCGGTTATCACGATAAATCGGTAGCTTTCAAGATAAGGCCTCATTTTACGAATTCCCCATACGATGGTCGGGCACTCCTTCTCGGTAGGTGGGTAGTTGATTTCCGCTTTGTTTAACTTTCGACTAGCGTAGGCGATCACTCGTTCGACGAAGTCCAAGTCTTGTGTCAATACTGATCCCAGACCGAAGTTGCTTGCATCCGTCTGTAGGGTAAATTTCTTCGTGAAGTCTGGACATGCGCGAGTATAGGGACCTGAGTTGTCTTCTGCTTGAGGGTTTCGAATGCCCCTTACTTTTCGTCTCCCCACCTCCAATGTGTTCCCTTCTTGAGTAACGCTGTGAGCGGTTGGCTTAACGTGGCAAAGTCAGGCACGAAGCGGCGGTACCATGATGTTATCCCCAGGTATTGGCGTACTGCTTTGATGTTGGTCGGTGGTTTCAGCTCCTGTATGGCGGCAACTTTCTCGGGGTCCATGTGAATTCCCTTGTCGCTGACTACGTGTCCCAAGTAACGTAGCTCCTTCTTGAAGAAATCGCACTTCTCAGGATTTATTTTTAGATTGGCACTCTGTAGTCGTAGTAGTACTTCTCCAGGGTCGAGCCTATAACGATTATGTCATCCAGATAAGTGAAGGCGTGCGGTTTCATCTCCGGCCCGATGACTTGGTCCAGCGCCCTCTGAAACGTTGCTGGTGCGGAATGTAGGCCAAACGGCATGACGCACCATTGAAATAGATCGCGCCCTGGTACGGTGAAAGCGGTGTACGGCCGGCTATCAGGCTCCAAAGGTATCTGCCAATAACCGTTTTTGAGGTCTAGGCTACTGATGTATTTCGCCCGCCGTAGCTTATCTAATATATATTGTATCCTTGGCAAGGGGTGTGCATCTGGTATTGATCGGGCGTTCAGCTACCGATAGTCTACGCATAGTCGTCACTTGCCGTTTTTCTTCCGAGCTAACACGATCGGTGCGCTGTGCGGGCTGCGAGATGGCTTAATGCATCCCTTCGCCAGGAGTTGATGATGCTCTGCATTGCTGGATTGCGCAGGAAGTACCGCTGCTTTATTGGGTGGTCGTCTGTCATGGTGATCCGGTGCTCGGCGATGTTGGCCACCCCGGTCATGGCCTCAAATTTATGGAATTCTTCCGTCAACAATTCGCTTATGCGGTCTGCCTCGTTATGATGGTTGCCAGTTTGTGTGTTCCTGTTAGCATGACCTTGTTCGGGGCATGCGGTAAAGGCCGTCGCGCAGTGACTTTGGGGTAACATTTGGATTTGATCTCTGTTGATTATTTGACTGGGTTGCGCTATTGGGTTCGAGCTTCCGGGCAACATTTGCCATGTTTCGGAACACTCGAAAGTGGCGCAGTTATTTTCATTGTTGGAAATAGTTCGGGTGGTTTTTATTAACCGACGCAAGTGGTCGTTGTGAGGACAGTTCGAGTAAGCCACGTTCGCGGAAGCTTGTGTGATGGAACTGCAATGGTTCGTCCTGTCGGTTTCTTGTCACTGGTTTTCTTTCGCCTTTGGTGCCTTCTTTTGGTCTTCTTGGGGGAGCGTCGTTCGTAGGAATCGGTTCGCTCCTATCACTTGCCACTGGTGGTGTGATAACACATGGTGTCGGTGCGCTCTGCCTAAACGGGTCGGTTAGAATGATGTGACTCCCTCCGCAGGATACTGTGGCTCCCAAGCCCCCTAGCATGTCCAGGCCAAATATGATAGCATCGATGGCTCCGGGCATAACTTGTAGCACGGTGTGGTGTGATGACTCACCCAGGCGTACTTCCGTCCGTATGGCGTCGAATATTTGACTGCTAGTACCGTCGGCCATGGTTATTTAAGGGCCGTGATTACCCTTTCTCTGCCTCCTGAGTTCACCAAGCGTTCTGCTACGACGGTTGATACGAAACTTCGGGAGGCCCCGGTGTCGATCACGGCTTGTGCTGGTTGCCCGCCAAGTTGGACTAGGGCGTAGAGACGACCACGCTCCTGGTGCATGGTTACTGGTATGTCGGCGCTGGGTCTTGTTGATTCACCGCGCCTTTTACTTGGTGTATCCCTTTCTTGTTTCCTGACGGTTTGTCGACGGCAGCATTCTATTGTTCGTACATCAGGCTGACCGCACTCCCAACAGAATAACTTTCTCCAATTTCGGCATCTGTTGGTGTAGTAACCTTCTTTGCCACACCTTCTGCATACGTTGTTCGGAGTTCTGGGTGGGGGTGATGCTGCGTGTTTGGAATCGTATCTTGTGGTGGCTGCTCATGAGGTGGTGTTGCGATCATCGCTTCCTCGCTTACGACTTGTCTCGCCATCTCACGTCGTGGTACTTCTGACGTCCATCGGTGGCCATCGTGGATGCCCTCATAGTCTTCCGCGAGGGTGAGAATTTCCGCTAAACTGGTAAAATTTCGTCGGCGGATATACAGTAGGCAATCCGGATGGCTCTTTCGAAATATCCTTTTTAGCCGTTGTTCCTTACTGTAACCGGCGTGCCGCGTCAAGTTTTGTATCGCCAGCACGTAATCCTTGTATTTCTCCCGTGCGTGTTGTCTTCGATGTGGTATGTCATCCTCTATACGCTCTAAATATCTGGCCGGTAAGAAAAATCGTAGGAAATCCCGCTTGAAGGCCGCCCAGTTGGTCCAGTGTTCGTTGCTGTTGCGGTACCACTGGAGGGCGGTGTTGCAAAGTAACTCCGGCATCGTTTCCGGGAGGAGGCCTACACCATATATACCTACACTACCATATATACTTCAGCCAATTCTTCCAACCGTTCTAAGAAGGCTAGGGGATCCGGTCCACCATCGTATTTCACTGACCACTTCCGTATTTGATCGATGACGGGTACGATTACAAGGGCCGATGCCTGATTAACTTGGGTTATCACATACTTGGGGTTTACGGCGTTTGCCACTGGTTGATACTGGGGTGCAGGTTGTAGGTTCCACTTAGAGTCTGTGAGATTAATGCCTTTGGTCCATTCGTGTTCTCAAGATTGGTTTCCGTGATCCTGTGTGTAGCCTCCATAGAAGTGAATTTTTTATGTATCTCTGAGTCGGTCGGTGCCTGTGTGCTTGATGTCTAACTATTGGGCTATGATCACAAGCTGCTCTTTGGCGACGTGATCCAGCCACGTTGTATCGAGTGGCTCCGACATACTGTGAATTTTTTTCCGGGGATTTTTCCCTCTGAATAGTTAGTTATACGTACTTGGAGGGCCCTGGGGTATACTCGCCGTGCCCAGGGTTCCTTACAATAAATTTATACTGTGGGGCCCTTTTCCAAGTCGTACTTTATTTATATTCATTTATTTACAGCTAAATGATATCTAAAACTTCACTTAAATTCAATATCTATTCAATATTATTGGTATTCGGTGTCGGCGTGACCTAGTGGGTGACGGTTCACCAAGGTCCCGTTGACGTACCTGCTGGTGTGCTGGCTTACGTTGTTATCACTATGCTTTGATATTGGCTAACGGTCCACCCGGTCCCGTTAGCGTGTCGTTATGGGACGCCTTAGTGGCGTGCCTACGCTGGCGTTGGTCGCTGCGTTGGCTTTCGTGCTAAGTATGTGGTCACTGAGGACGCTCGTGGGACGCTCTGTTGCCGTTGGCGCTGGCTGCCGCGGCTAGTATTTCGTCACTGAGTCGTCGTGTTGCGACCGTGTTGTTACGATCGGTCGTGTGTCGGTAGAAGCTGTCGTTGTTGTCGTCGCATGGTTTGGGTCAGGGTTGAGTCATTTTGAAATGAAACAAATCAAAATAAAAAATAAAAAATTATTCATCATTTTAAATTTTCTAATTGATGAATAAAAAGTTATTTTTTATTCAAGCATTTCTTGAATAATGAATAACATTTTCTCGTTATTCAAAATATTCTGATTGATGATAACCGCTCATTCTTATTTTTGCAAAATTTGAATAAAGAGTTGAGTTATTATACCTTATTTACAAAATATGGAATAACAATACAATTTTAGTTTTTATTCAGTTATCCAAAAATAAAAAAATAAACCATCGAGATGCCCTGAAAATATACCCATATGCGTAACCAGTAATCCCGGAAGGGTTCCGAACTGATCCCGAGCGTTTGCTTGCGTGATGCCTTCTTGTGCTGCCTTGGTAAGTACTCCTGCGTTAGTGTTTGCCGCCGTGTTCGGTGCAGTGGCTGCATGCGTGGCGGTAGCGTCGCCGACGGTGGGGTATGCTGGGATTATGCGCCTGGCGGATGCGCTGTCGGTGTGCGTGGCAGCTGTCCTACGTACGGTACGTTAAGTGTGGGTCAACTCCATATGGCGTTTCGCTGCGTGCGTGGCGTCTTCGCGAGCAGAGTTGGCGTTCGGTGGGGCCTCCTCGGCTAGTTCCAGCATCATGATCCTGAGCCGTTTCGCCTCTTCTTCATCAATACGCTCGCGTACGCTTTTCACGCTTTCGATCCATTTTTGTTGTTGCTCCATACTTGCTAAAATTGGGGTCCTTAAATTCTCTGACTTTACTCGTAGTGGTGTTGTCACTTTAAAGGTCAGTGATTGAATGAAAAAAATGATGTGGGTGTTGTCCCTTCGCTGATCAATGATAAAATGAAAATTGATATTGGGTTTTGTCCCTTCGCTGGTCAGTGATCGAATGAAGAAAAAATGATATGGGTGCTGTCCCTTCGGTGGTTGGTGATAAGACAGGAAATGATATCGGTTGTTGGGCCTTTCTCGTAAAAGAAAATTTTTCTTTTCCCGCCATCTTAGCTATGGTTCTGCGGTCTCGGCCGCGTAGTATAATTTTAATTCACTGATGTTCGCCGTTTTCTCTTTTTTTCTCCGTCGACTTTTCGAAGTTGGACGATAACTGGTGATAGGTACCCCAATATTTGGCATGGGCCGTCGTATTTGGGCGCCAGTTTTGCGGCAAAGCCCTCTCCCGCCTTGGATAGGTGATCCTCCTTTGGTAGGACCAGTTCACCGACTTCGGGGTTCCACTTTCTCCGACGAAGATTATAATGCCTAGCTTGGTCAGTGGCAGCCAGGTTCATGTTCCGCCTAACTATCTTAAATGCCTCCTGCATCCTGTTGGACTTCTCCTCTGCCGTTGTGGTATTCGTACCAGTTCCGACATTTATTTCGTCGTAGAGTGCTCCCGGTAATCGTGGCTCACGCCCTTGTACTAGAAATGCAGTACTGTACCCGGTTGAGGCCGCTACGCTGGAGTTTATGGCAAGCTCGATTTCGGGCAGGAGGTCGTTCCATCGGTTATGTCTCGATTTAGTTAGTTGGGCTATGATCCTTTTCACGTTCCGATTAGCGCGCTCCGTGGGATTCTCCTGGGGTGTATAAGGTGCAGTGAATTGCTGCCGTACACCTATCTCGTGGAGGTAAAGTTTCCATAAGGTACTGGTGAATTGCACGCCGTTATCCGAGATGAGTATTTTGGGCACGCCGAATCTTGCGATGATTCGTTCTCTGAAAGTGCGGCGGAGGCCCTCTGCCGTGGCTCGCCTCATAGGGACTAAATATACCTATTTGCTGAAACGGTCGAAGAACACTAAAAGCATGGTATTTCCGTGTGTGGAGCGTGGTAGGGGTCCAAAGAAATCAACGCAGACCGTGGCGAATGGCTCCTGTGCTACCTGTGAGAGCATCTTCCCGGCTGGTTTCTGTTGCCCCTCCTTGTATTTCTGGAACGACTCGCATTGGCGTACGTAACGACTGATGTCGCGAAACATCCCTGGCCAATAGTAGCGGTCGGCGTTCCGTGCTACCGTCCGGCGAATACCCATATGTGCCACGCTTGGTGTGTCGTGGTTCTCTTGTAGTACACGCTGTCGGAGCGTGGTTGGCACGCACAATTTCCATGGCACTGTATCCTCGTCGTGGGATCTGCATGGAATGTGACAATAGAGTAGTCCGTCCACTAACACATAGTCGGCGTACTTCTCCGGGTTGGTGCGTACTTCATCGACGCGTCGCTGCCACCACTTGCACTGTGGGTTCGTGGTTGTGGCCTGTAGTAGGGTCTCCAATGGCTTCCGGGACAATGCGTCCGCCACCATATTTAGTTTCCCCTTCCTGCACTCGATATCAAAGGCGTGCTGTTTCAGTTCCAAGGCCCATCGTGCGATACGGCCTGAAGGGCTCTCGATGGAGTTCAGCCACTTCAGCGCCAGATGATCGGTTATCACATTGAATCGGTAGCCTTCAAGATAAGGCCTCATTTTACGAATTCCCCATACGATGGTCGGGCACTCCTTCTCGGTAGGTGGGTAGTTGATTTCCGCTTTGTTTAACTTTCGACTAGCGTAGGCGATTACTCGTTCGCCGAAGTCCAAGTCTTGTGTCAATACTACTCCCAGGCCGAAGTTGCTTGCATCCGTATGTAGGGTAAATTTCTTCGTGAAGTCTGGACATGCGCGAGTATAGGGGCCTCAGTTGTCTTCTGCTTGAGGGTTTCGAATGCCCCTTACTTTTCGTCTCCCCACCTCCAATGTGTTCCCTTCTTGAGTAACGCTGTGAGCGGTTGGCTTAACGTGGCAAAGTCAGGCACGAAGCGGCGGTACCATGATGTTATCCCCAGGTATTGGCGTACTTCTTTGATGTTGGTCGGTGGTTTCAGCTCCTGTATGGCGGCAACTTTCTCGGGGTCCATGTGAATTCCCTTGTCGCTGACTACGTGGCCCAAGTAACGTAGCTCCTTCTTGAAGAAATCGCACTTCTCAGGATTTATTTTTAGATTGGCACTCTGTAGTCGTAGTAGTACTTCTCGTAAATTTCGTATCCGTTCCTCCAGGGTCGAGCCTATGACGATTATGTCGTCCAGATAAGCAAAGGCGTGCGGTTCCATCTCCGGCCCGATGACTTGGTCCAGCGCCCTCTGAAACGTTGCTGGTGGGGAATGTATGCCAAACGCCATGACGCGTCATTGAAATAGACCGCGCCCAAGTATGGTGAAAGCGGTGTACGGGCGGCTAACAGGCTCCAAAGGTATATGCTAATAACCGTTTTTGAGGTCTAGGCTACTGATGTATTTCACCCGCCGTAGCTTATCTAATATATGTTGTATCCTTGGCAAGGGGTATGCATCTAGTATTGATCGGGCGTTCAGCTGCCGATAGTCTACGCATAGTCGTCACTTGCCGTTTTTCTTCCGAGCTAACACGATCGGTGCGCTGTGCGGGCTGCGAGATGGCTAGATGCATCCCTTCGCCAGGAGTTCGTCGATCTCGGTGTTGATGGTGCTCTGGATTGCTGGATTACGTGGGAAGTACCGCTGCTTTATTGGCGGTCGTCTGTCATGGTGATCCGGTGCTCGCCACGTTGGCCACCCCGGTCATCGCCTCAAATTTCTGGAGTTCTTCCGTCAAGAATTTACGTGTGCGCTCTGCCTCGTTATGATGGTTGCCCGTTCGTGTGTTCCTGTTGTCATGACCTTGTTCAGGGCGTGTGATAAAGGCTGTCGCACAGTGATTTTGGGCTAACATCTGGGTTTGATCTCCGTTGATTATTTGACTGGGTTGCGCTATTGGGTTCGAGCTCCCGGGTAACATTTGCCATGTTTCGGAACACTCGAACGTGACGCAGTTCGCAGGAACCGGTTCGCTCTTACCACTTGCCACTGCTGGTGTGATAACACCTGGTGTCGGTGCGCTCTGCCTAAACGGGTCGGTTAGAACGATGTGACTCCCTCCGCAGTATACTGTGGCTACCATGCCCCCTAGCGTGTCCAGGCCGATTATAATATCATCGATGGCTCCGGGCATAACATGTAAAACGGTGTGGTGTGATGACTCATCTAGGCATACTTCCGTCCGTATGGCGTCGAAGATTTGATTGCTAGTACCGTCGGCCTTAGTTATTTGGAGAGCCGTGGTTACGCTTTTTTCGCCTCCTGAGTTCACCATGCGTTCTGCTACGACCGTTGATACGAAGCTTCGCGAGCCCCCGGTATCGATTACGGCTTCGGCTGATTGTCTGCCCAGTTGGACTAGGGCGTAGAGATGGCCATGCTCCTGCCGTATGTTTACTGGTGTTGCGGCGCTGGTTTCTGTGGGTTCACCGCGCCTTGTCCTTGGCGAATCCCCCTCTCGTTTCCCGCTCGCCGACGGCAGCACTCTATGGTTCGCACATCAGGCTGGCCACACTCCCAACAGAATAACCTTCTCAGATTTTGGCATCTGTCAGCGTAGTGCCCTTCTTGGCCGCATCTTCTGCATACGTTGCTCGGCGTCCTGGCGGGGTGGTGCTGTGTGTCTGGAATCGCATCTTGTGGTGGCTGCAGGTGAGGCGCCTGGTTTGGTCGTGTGATCGCGTCCTTTTCGCCTACTTAGTTTGTCGTGATCTCCCGTCGTGGTACTTCTGACGTTCGTCGGTGGCCTTCGTAGATGCCCTCATAGTCTTCCGCGAGAGCGAGGAGCTCCGCTAAGCTGTTGAAATCCCGTCGGCGGATATACAGTAGATAATCCGGATGGCTGTTTCGGAATATCCTCTCTAGTCGTTGCTCGTTACTATAGCTGGCGTGCCGCATCAAGTTCTGTATTGACAGTACATAATCCTTGCATTTCTCCTTTGCGTGTTGTCTCCGCTGTCGTATGTCATTTATATTTAAGTTGTTTTGGCACATCCATAAGTATATATTATCAAAGTCTGATTGCATTTTTTGCATAGCTACATTAAAATTGGTTCCGATTATCAAAATGAGAAAATCATCTGCAAACAACTTTAAATTACAATGGTTTACTGATTTTATTATATCATTTATATATATTTGAAACAATATTGGTGCAAGTACTGATCCTTGTGGAAGGCCAATATCGAGTGGTGTTTCATTTGATAGAAATTGTCCATTTACTAGTGTTCTTTGGCGACGATTTGAGGAGTAACTTTTGAACCACGCAATAGCTTTATCTCTCACTTCAATACTGTAAAGTTTTTCTATCATAGTTTGTTGGGATATCGTTTCGAACGCTCGTTTGAGGTCTAGGAATACCGCAATTACAAAATTTTTCTCATTAAGTTGGTTTCTCCATTCAAAAACAATTGGGTTTAAAACAGACTGTCACGAATGTTTTTTTCGAAAACCGGATTGCTCTGGTATTAAAATTTTGTTCAATTCAAGGTACTGTTCCAGCTGTTCTTTTACAATTGATTCAATGATTTTTTCATCGGCTGGTAAGGTATTTATGGGTCGCATTTCATTAGATTTTATAGTATTTTTTACTTTTTGAATAGGTATAACTGTTAGCTTCCAGAAGTCTGGCATTGTACCAGTTCTGAAGCTTTCATTAATAATATTCGCATAAAAGTATCCCGTGTACATAACAGAGTCTTTAATTACACCTTCCGTTATAAGATTATTTCCGCCTATGTTATGTTTAAACTTTTTAACAACTTGTGTCACTGTATCGACTGCCACTTCATCAAATTCAAAGTAGCGGGTCACTTTGTATTCGTGGTAAAAGTTATTTGTCACTATTTCAATGTTATTGTTTATATCTTTTATGCTCTTAACAAAAAATCTATTAAGATTATTAGCTATATCTTTTAATCTTCATATACTTTATTATCGATTTCGATCTTTCGAATTAGAGACTTTTCTTTTTTCAAATTTACAGTGTCTTTTAAACATTTCCACATTAGTTTACTATTTTTGCTATTTATCGAAATTTTATTTTCTATGTATCTAGTCTTCTTAACTTTAATTAATTTTTTGTATTGCTTGTTTATAGTTTTGTACTGCACCCAGTCACCGCTAACTTGACAAATTTTATACAGGCTATTTTTACACTTATTTAAATCTGTTAACTCTAGATCATACCATTTGTTCATGAGTTTCACTTCAACTTGTTTTTCAAAAGTTAAACATTTCATAGCGTGCACCATTACATCATTTATTATTCGAACTTTTTCTTCTACTGATACCATGTTTAGTAAACTCAGGTTATAGTTTCGGAATAAATTCAAAAGATTATCAGCACTGTAGTATTCCCATGAGGTTATACACTTTTTTAAACGCATTTGGTATTCTTTCTCTGACATCAGATTAAATCTAATTGTTTCGTGGTCAGATATTTTATTGTCTTCAAGTCTCTCACAATTAATGTATTCACCGTTTGAGTATAATAAATCAATCCTTGTTTGGTAGGTTTCTGTGATTCTGGTATTGAAATTTATTTTTTGAGTCATGCATACATTTGTTAGAGTGTCATTTAAGCTATTTCGGATTGTAGTATTTCTCAGTTGGTACAAATTTCAATAAAATACTTTCATTTAAATAATATATAAAATCAATGTCATTACTATTAGGGGAATGGTATAATAATCCGATACACCATTTTGCACCACTGTTCCTTATTTTAATGATTATGCACCACACATTTTGGCTTATACTGCTGTTGTATATCACCTTATACTCTATTGTTTCATGCACGTAAATAAGTACACCGCCAGTATGTCTGCTGTGCGAGTCGCATCTACTTATATTGTAGTTAATTATTTTTAATTCGCTTTCCTCTATATCACACGTAGTTCTAGATTCGGAGCATAATACAATAAATGGATTTTTTTCATATATTAGCATCTCAAAAAATTGTAAATTTTCGTTACGGACGTTACATACTGGACGCTTAGCGTTAATGCGTGATTAACAGTTATACGGCTGAGTTGTAAGTATTGTCATAAGAGAATATCGAAGAGCAAAAATAGCTTTCAATGCCAGAATTAATATTGTTACGAATATTAGCAACACTAAAGGGTAATGTCATCTCTAATCGATGCTTAGCAGTGAATTGATGCACATAAATAATTCAATCATTATGTCTACACATATGTACGTACGCGCAGCGGAGAAGCAACGCACAAACACATGCATATATCTTATCTGAGGTGCTCACAAGAGAGGGCAATAATTTGTGCAAGTATTAATCACGCGCATATGAGAAGCTATAAACGTAGTTGTGGCTGGTGATTTTGTAGCTGATAACTAACTAGTAAGTTCTGGAGTGGAAAAGCCTAGAAGTATGCAACGAGGAAACCAGACAGTATAAAAGGAGAAAACAGTAGAGTCGCGAGCATCAGTTTCATTTAACCTATCAATCACTTTTGAATTAAGTACGCTATCTGTCGGGCAATAGTAGTGTTATTATACTTTAATAAAGTCCATTTTCCATTATTGAAAATTGGAGTTATTTATTCAACAGTTTAGTGATTCGAACCTTAGTAGAAGATTTGGAATAAGCGGAATTGCAGTAAATTCGTTACAATTGGTGTCAGAAGAGGAATTGTTGAATAAATTTCGAAGACATCGAATACAACTTGGACATGGCAAAGTGGAGTGAATTGAAGATCCAGCAACTGAAGAAGGAGTTGGAGAGCCATGGATTGAATACAACCGGCAGTAAACTCGAACTTCAGGCACGACTACGAAAGGCAATGGAATTAGAGGGAATTAACGTGGAAGAGTATGTCTTTCCTCTTGAGAGCGAGGAGACAACAAAAATTTAAGAGAAAAATGAAACATCGCAGACAGTTACGAGCACAGACTTGAACATGATTTTAGCTGCAATATCTGCTCAAACATCGACAGTGTCATCTCAACTGGCAGAACAGAATACATATGTGGCATCTCAACTAGAATCCCAGGAGAACCGTATAACATCCAAGATGGAGGAACAGAAGACATATATGGCATCAAAGAAGGAATCACAGGAGACACGTATTGCAGAAATGTCGTCAGAAATAACATCGAAGATTGAGGCACAAGAAACGTCGACACAGATGACATCCAAGATGGAAGCACAAGAGGAGTGCTTATCATTGCAGGTGGCACAAATGTCTTCGCAGTTAGAAGCACAGAATACAAAAATTGTACAGCTCGAGGACAAAATGGATGCCGGGATAGAAGCTTTGAGAGGTCGTATACAGGAGTCGCAAATAAATCGCCCAACAGTTTCAGCGAGTAATCCAAAGGCAAAAACACCATTCTTTTGACGGTTCTGTTCCTTACCAGTTCCCCGCCCTAGGCGCGTTCAGCGGCTAGATCCTCTTGCAGCTCTTGAAGAGTCCGTAGCGCATCTCGTATAAGGAGGTCAGACACCTTTGCCCTGAAAGTGGCAGTTTGCAGCTCTTGAGCGGTGCACCGAACGGTGTGGCGAGCGGCAGTAGATGCTGGCGGTTGTGCTTCGGTAGCTGGACGAGACCGAGAGATAGCTGGGCGAGAACGGGGTCGCACGGTGGGGGTAGAGGGTACCTGAGGTGGTATTACTTGGCGACCAGGCCGGGGTGCCTGGGTATGACGTGGGACGCTCGGGGTTGCATCCCGCCGATGCAGCAGAGAGTGGTGCCTTAATCCGCAAGTTCGACAGCGATCATACGAACTACATTCATCTGTTGCATGCGATAGCGCCAAACAATTCAAACAGAATTTATGCGCCCTCGCGAGTATCCATCGTTGTGGCGGCTTCATTTTCTTAAATATAGCACAATTTCGGAGGGCGTGCTGACGTGTGCAAATCCGGCATCGTCTATAGTCCACTGGCAGTGGCGAGGTTCGGCACTCGCCGGCGTGGTTCAGATCGCCGGGGGTGCCGGTTTGAGTGCGAACGTCGACAAGGCGTATATGACCATCTGGCCCGGGATATATTTTCTCAATGCGTCCTAGACGCCACTCTGCCGGGGGGAATGAGTCGTCGTGAATACAAACACACTCACCGACCTTTGGTTCGGGTTGTGGATTTTTCCACTTCTGCCTTTTCTGGAAATCCTTTAGGTAGTCTTCCTTCCACCGTTTGCTGAATTGATGATGTAAACTTTTTACCCCGTCCCATCGGCTTATAAGGGATAAATCCGCGTGATCCACTTCAGGGATAGCGAGGAGGGGCCCCCTCTGAGAAAGTGACCGGGGGTCAGCGCGGTAAACTCGGTGGGATCTTGGGATAAAGGTGAGATAGGACGAGAGTTCAACACGGGTTCTATTCTTACCAAGAGGGTGGTAAATTCTTCAAATGTGAACTTATGGGCTCCTGCAGTCCTTTTGAAGTGCAGTTTGAAACTCTTTACTGCAGACTCCCACAATCCGCCCATGTGGGGAGCATCGGGCGGAATGAACTTCCAATTGATGCCCTGGGGAGAGTATTTCGAGATTACTTCTTGAGAGACAGTTTTCATGAAGTCAACGAACTCCTTTTCGGTCGCTCTTTTAGCTCCAATAAACGTCTTGCCGTTGTCACTCATCATTGTTGCAGGGTATCCACGACGTCCGACGAAGCGAGCAAATGCTGCGAGAAAGGCATTGGCTGTTAGGTACGAGCACAGCTCAAGGTGGACAGCTTTTGTCACAAAACAGACAAAAACGGCCACGTAGCCTTTCAGTAAGGTGTGAGACCGTAGCAAGGAGGCTTTTATTTGGAAAGGTCCCGCAAAGTCGACACCGGTAGTGGTAAAAGGAGGAGCGTATGTGCATCGTTCCGGGGGCAAGCCGCCATGATTTGCGATCGCATTTGCTGCTTGTGGAGGGTACAAGTTTTGCACTGATGGATGCATCTCTTGATGAGGGGTTTGAGTCGGGTAATATAGAGATCCTGTCTGAGGCATTGCTGCATTAGACGTATTTCGGCGTGGAGGAGAAGTTCGTGGAGGTACTGTATATAAAGGACAGCGAATCTAGATTTTTCTGATATAATAACGGGGCGTTTTTCATTGTAAGTCAACGTCGAATGAACTAGTCTACTATGAACCCTGAGGAGCCCGTTTTCATCGAGGTATGGGTTGAGGGTTAGTAGAGAGCTTCTTTTATCAATGGGTTTTGCATTTTCCAAGCATGCTCTTTCGCGAGGAAAATATCGGGTTTGCGTTAACGTCACAAGTTTATTTTTCGTTTTGCGGAGATCTTCATGAGACAGAGAGGGAGTGTAAGCGGGTTCCATGCCTCAAATTCTGTCCTTGAGATTATTAATGAACCTAAAGGCTTATGCCATAACCCTAAGGGCGCGAGGAAAAGAGGAAAACGATACAATACATCGGGGTCATCTTCAGCTGAGTGTAGTGCTTCGACTCGGCGCATTTCAGGCGGGTTGGTGCTGCGGGTAGATGGTTTTGGCCAGGCTTCGGGGGGCTGGGTCAGCCTCGTAGGGCCATTCCACCACAGCGTCCAAGTCCATGGGTTTGCATCCTCTTGTGCCCATATCTGCTGGATTGTCGCGACTGCCTACATGCTTCCAGGAGGCGCTTCCGACGAGATCCATAATTTCAGCTGTTCGATTGGATACGAAAGTTTTCCAAGCGTGGGGAGGCTTTTCGAGCCATGCTAACACAATTTCCGAGTCAGGCCACATGTAAAGATTTTTAAGAGGGAGCTCGAGACGGGATTGTACGACGGCGATTAGTCGGGCAAGGAGTAGAGCTGCACATAGTTCTAGTCTTGGAAGACTGGTAGTGCGAAGAGGGGCAACCTTCCCTTTAGCGACCAGAAAGTGGGACGACGTGGTGGCACCGTGGGTTGTTCGCAGATATATAGTGGCGCAATATGCCTTTTCTGACGCATCGCAGAAGCCATGCAGTTCAACCTGCTGGTTCGGGATGTAGTAAACCCATCGAGGTATCTTTATGTTTGAGATTTTGGGTAAATTTTTGGCGAACTGCGTCCATTTAATGAAGCGGAGGGGCTTCACTGGTACGTCCCAGCCGGTTCCGTCTATCCATAGCTCTGGGAGTAAAATCTTGGCCTGAATCATAATCGGCGTAAGCCACCCTGCGGGGTCAAAAAGTTTTGCGACCGAGGACAGAATTTGTCGTTTTGTACTAGCGGACGAGAGGGGTATTGAGTCCACTGTATACGAAAACGTGTCAGTCAGAGCGTTCCACTGGATGCCGAGAGTTTTGGTGTTGCTTGCTTTCTCGAATTCCAAAAGATTGGTGTCTAGCAAGTCCTCTTCTTTGATGTTTTTTATTATATTGGGGTGATTGGCCGTTATTTTCCGTAATGGAAATCCTGCTGACGCTAACACTTGAATGACTTGGGAGAGAGATGTTTCAGCAGAGAGAATTTCATGGCTGTCACAGAGAATGTCATCTACATAGGTTTCTTTCGTCAGAACAGGGACGGCTTTGGGGAAAGTTTCCTTTACATCATTGGCCAGTTGGTGAAGAGTACATATGGCGAGGTAGGGGGCACAGTTCACACCAAATGTGACTGTTTTGAGACGATAGTCTTTTATGGGGTCGCTCGGAGATGAGCGAAAGGCGATCCTCTGATAGTCTCTGTCGTCTTGGTGCATTAAAATTTCACGATACATTTTTTCTACGTCTCCGTTGAAGACAAACTAGTATGTCCTCCATTTGAGAATAAGAAGCATCAGATCGGGTTGGAGTGTAGGGCCGGTATAAAGAACGTCGTTAAGCGCATGTCCTGATGCCGACTTCTTTGAGGCGTTAAACACGACCCGCACCTTTGATGTCTTTTTCTCGGGTTTGACAACTGCGTGATGAGGAAGATAAAATGAGAGGCATTTTCCTCCGTCAAATTTTTCATAGGAGCCGGTTTCCTCCATATTATCGAGGGTGAGGTACTCTTCTAGGACACTATCATATTGAGTCGTTAGATCCCCTTTCTCCTGGAGACTTCTCTCCATTCCAAGAAATTGGCTTAGAGCTGAAGACCGAGAGTGGGATAATGAGATTGACTCTGGAAAGCTGGGTTTAAACGGCAGCCTTACGATATAACGGCCGTTATCATCGCATGAGGTTGTGGCTGCGTAGAAATTCTCGCAAAACTCGTTTTCTGGGGTTATTTGGGGTTTGGTGGGAACTTCCTCCACTTCCCATAATTTTCGCAATAGAGAATTGAGATCTTCGTTCGTCACTTCTGACACTTACATGCAGAAAGCGTTGACCATCACAGGAGCTTTACCGCTCAGATTCCATCCAAAAATGGTTTTCTGCGCTAGAAGATGGGGGGAAAGTTTCTCAACGCCATTTTGGATGATTTGCGGTATTACATCACTACCTAGGACGAGATCTATTTGCGAGGGTGAGTGACAGTTCGAGCCTGCGAGGTTGAGGTGTGCCCATTTTGCTTGAAGCTCGCTAGTGAGCTTAAGCGAGGGGAGCATTTTTGTTAGCCGGGGTAATACTATTGCCTCTGCACTTATCCTGGTTTTAAAATCGGGGGATACCAAAGTCAGAGAGCACAATTGGTTTGGGGTCTGAACGACCTTGCCGCCCATCCCTGATATTTCAAATCTAGAGGGTTTGAATGAGAGTTTGAGTCTATCTTGGGCTCTGATAGAGATAAAGGTTCGCTCAAATCCCTGATCTACAAAAGCTCTGAGTTTGAAAATTTCTCCCCTATGCTCTACGGGTACGATAGCCGTGGGTAAAATTATTTCACAATCGTTTTCGGAATAAAACGATTGGACTTGGCTTTCTGCGAGCATGAAGGGCTTTCATCGAGGGGATTCGCTTTATCGGGAGTATTACCGGAGGAGGTTGTGGAGGTCGCGGTTGTGGCTTGTGAGGCTGTCTTTTACAATCGTGAGGGTTGTCTTTTCGGCACTTGAGATGTGTCTTCGTGAAGAACTGAGTTGTGCAAATCTTGACATTGATTGCAAGTTTGAGTACTGGAAGAGTCTTTCAATATGTGTGACTGAGAGAGGCAATTGAAACACATATTGTTTTCTCTCACAAACCTTCTGCGACAGGGTCGACAGCTTCTTAAATTTCAAGCAACTTATAAGGGGGTGAGATGAGAGAGCGATTAAGATGTAGAGATCGAGAGCTATCTCCAGCTATTGAATGTCCTGTGATATCTGTGTCGCAAATTGGAAGGAAGGAAAGCCCGGTCACATTTCACTCATTGCGATCTTGATCCTAGTGGTTGAAACAGCATGAGTGGTTTTAATAACAAAGCTGGAGGGGATGAGCAAGAGCGAGTAATATGTAGAGATCGAGAGCTATCTCCAGCTATTGAATGTCCTGTGATATCTGTGTGGCAAATTGGAAGGAAATCAAGCAGTCTCACCGTCAGAGGACGCATCTCATTATTTAATCCGATCCGATTTGGACAAGAGGAGAGTAAAGCCATTACCTGGAGCAAGATTGCGTACGATTACTAGTGAGTATAACCAAGTCCAGGGAGAAATGATATGTGAAGTCTTGATTGGAATGGTCACGGTTCTACACAAATTTGTTGTGGCGAAGATCGTTGATGAAGTCATATTGGGAGTGGACTTCTTGGTTGACCATGACATCAGAATCGACATTCAGAAAAGGATTATGCGACTAACTTCAGTTTGGGGAAAGGGTTCAGCAGTAATCGAGTACTGGTGGAGAAGAGTCGACAAAGGCCACGAAAGTCAAAGATAAATGTTAATGGATCGAATGGGCCAAATAAAGTGAAATCAAAAGTACCTGCGAGAGAAACACTGACATTGACAAAACCAAATGGACGCACAAAAACGAAGGAACGAATTTCCCAGAAAAAATGCGAGGGTTGTTTCAAGCCAGAGCGCATTACTGTTGTGAAACGTGGGAACGATACTGATTATGCGAAGCCAATCCGTCAAGCGCAAGCTCTACGAAGTAGTTCATGGACCAAACAACAGAGTGTGAGGGAACGGTCCAGGGTAATGGGTACTAAGATGAAACATTAGCATGACAAGAACTTTAATTCGGAATGTTTCTTGGAGGGAGATTTGGTACTGCTATACAACCCTCACCGGCGGAAAGGTTTCCCATCCAAATATCGGTGCAGTTGGGAAGGCCCGTACAGAGTTGTGAAGAGGATCAGTGATGTCAGGGTGAGGGTGGGGTGGTTCATTTGGAGAGGCTAGCAGCGCTTAGATCGAGAGATTTATCTGATCGGGACGATCAGACTTAAGTGGAGGGCAGTGTTACGAATATTAGCAACACTAAGGGGTACTGTCATCTCTAAACGAATTGATGCACATAAATGTGAGTGAGCGAATAGATGCACATAAATAATTCAATCATTATATCTACACATATGTACGTACACGCAGCGGAGAAGCAACGCACAAACACATGCATATATCTTATCTGAAGTACTCACAAGAGAGGGCAATAATTTGTGCAAGTATTACTCACGCGCATATGAGAAGCTATAAACGTAGTTGTGGCTGGTGATTTCGTAGCTGATAAATAACTAGTAAGTTCTGGAATGGAAAAGCCTAGAAGTATGCAACGAGAAAACCAGGCAGTATAAAAGGCGACAACAGTAGAGGCGCGAGAATCAGTTTCATTTAAGCTATCCATCAGTTTTGAATTAAGTACGCTATCTGTCGGGAATAGTAGTGTTATTGTACTTTAATAAAGGCCATTTTGTATTATTGAAAAGTGGAGTTATTTTTTCAACAGTTTAGTGATTCGAACCTTAGTAGAAACTCTGAAATAAGCGGAATTGTAGTAAATTCGTTACAATATTAAAGAGAGACATTTAGTATTGAATTAATGGAATTAGTAAACAAATTAAATAAAAACACACAATAGCTGCATAAGAGAACGCACTTTTGACAAATATGTATTTTTTTGGCAGCCTAAAAAAACAGTAAAATAGCAATTATTCGAAGTATAAGACATATGAAGGCATCTATTTTCTATCGCGATTTTGCAATCGGAAAACATTTTTTTCACTTCTGGTTGACCATTTTAAGGATTTATACATATCGGCGGTGCAGTAATAGTCCAAATTATGTTTTATACTCTTTTTTAAAAATATATTATTACTTAAATTTGAGGATTCCTCCAACCAAAAATAAATCCAACAAAATCGAATCATAGTCCGACCTTAATTACTATATTGCAAGAGGCAGCATATTTATTGTTTTGATTATTTGTATAATTGCAAATAAAAACGAATTCAGTGGTAGCGTATGTCGTCTTCCCCAACCTTGAATATTAGAACAGTTAGAACAGTTTATATTAGAACAGTTTATATTATGTATACTTTTAACGCAGCAACTGAAACCACAACATCGTCAATTGCACGCAGCTGGCGGATATATCCACGAACGTTTACCAATGCATTACGCACAACTTTAGACGCTCTGTGCCAACAACAATTGCCGGCACAACAATAGCAAAGGCCGCTCAACACAGGCCCGCTGCAACCACCACCAGCTATAACCGCCGGCCCCGACAACAATTGCCGACACAGGCCCGCTGTAACCACCACCATCTATAACTGCGGTCCCGACAACAATTGCCGGCACAACAACAGCAAAGGCCGTTTCACATAGCCCCCTGAAATAAATCCTGCCATAACAGCCGGCACAACAACAGCAAGGCCGCCTCGCATAGGCCGGCTGCAATGAATACGGCCATAACAACAACCACCAGCAACAACAACAACAGAAAGCCCGCCTCGCATAGGCCTGCTGCAATGGACCCGGCCTTAACAGCCGACCACAACAACAACCACCAGCAACAACAACAGCAAGGTCGCCTCGCATAGGCCTGCTGCAATGAACCCGGTCGCAACAACAACAAGACCAGCATCTACGGCGTTCCGTGATACGGACAAATTAAGAATTTTATTAATTTGCTGTAAGATAAAATCAAAAAAAAAGGGGGGGTTCGTTTAGGAGTTTTTCTGTCCTAAATGTTATATAGAATTTTTATCTAATGGGGCATTAAAGCTTTCAGGAAGATTATGGAATTTTTTATTACGAATTTTCAAACATAATATTAGAAAGTGTAAAATTACTCCAATAATTGCTTAGAGTGCGAAATTTTGGATGTACGTACGTACCTAGTTTCGAATGTCCGAAATTTTGAAAACCATTTCTAAACTAATTCTGAATTTTCCAATGGCATAATCTAAATTGTAAAACATATCGCGCGCATTGAATGATCTATTAGGGGTTTTTTAACATACATTCGAGCAAATTTTTGCATTAACTTATTAAAAGTTAGCAGAAGAAATTATAAAATGGGAAAGTTTGTGTAGATTATTCAATAATTTTATTTAATTTATTAATTAAATTATTAATCTTTAAATTGGGAAAATAATTTAAATTTCCATTTCTTCCAAAACAAAGCCCGTTTAAGTACCCAACAGCTTTACTGAATTGTTCAGCGTTGATAAATATCATGCCTCAATAAATAATGTTTATTCATAGATATAAATGCATATGAAGAAAAAAAATTAATTTATTAGGAATTAATAAAATACACACACCTATTTACCTACACATACAATTTACCGAGATTTGTTAAAACAAAGTAAGGACAACTCAAAATAAGAAATTAACAAAAAAAATGCCATTTGAATTAGATAAGAATAAATTATATACTGTATGTTACTAGTTGTTGCAAGTGCATACCTACATACATATGTAGTCTCGCACGAAATAATTAACACCTTTAATGCTTAACTAAATTATATTTATTTTGTGATAACATTAAGAATAATGTAAATTTTATGAATTCAATATCTCAACGCGCACTTGTCGGTCTGACGAAAACGAATAGAATAAGCACGAGAAAGTGCGAAGAAAAAGAATAAAAGCAACGTCAAGTCGCAGCGCTGTATTTTCGATGTACTATTTTTATTATACTTATTTGCTGAGCATGTTCGGCTGAGTGCGCCACATCACTCCCTCCTTAACGGAAAGCGAAATTTAACTCTATGTCCGGATCGTGTTCGATACTCTTCGGGTGCCGGTAGTGACGGCGGTGTCTCATTTTCATTGATAACATGTGCGGCTTTCAATCGATCGATGCTGACGTTCACATATTTGCCGTGAACATTGACTTTAAAATACTTTTCGTATCGTTTTATTACCGGAAAAGGACCTTTATATTGTGATTGAAGTGGTCGACGAACAGAATCTGTTCTTATAAGAACAGCTGAAGTAGTAGCCAAATCAGTTTCTATGAATGGAGATGATCGCGTATGATTTGTCGTTTGCGAAGGCCTCAGCTGACGCATTTTGCAACGAATGTGGTTTGTAAACTCATGTTCGGAAGTCATCTCATTGCTTCCCTGAGATGGGTTGCAAAAATTCTCCTGGTAGATGAAGAGAGTCTCCATAGACCATCTCAGCCGGTGTAGATTTTAAATCTTCTTTGTATGCCGATCGATAACCTAGTAGGATTATGGGCAAAGCATCGACCTATTTTTCCGTCTGGTGAGATTTGATGCTTGCGTTTAGCGTTCTGTGCCAACGTTCTATTGTGCCGTTTGCTATTGGATGGTACGCCGTGGTTCTTAGATGTTGTATTTCCAAAATATTGTTGAGTTCACGGAATAAGGAAGATTCGAATTGCCGCCCTTGATCCGTAGTGACTCGGAGGGAACACCAAATCTGCTGATCCAATTCGAATAAAATGTGTGGGCTATAGATTCAGCCGAAATATTTTCATTAGGATACGCTTCTACCCATCTCGTATAACGATCGATGTACGTAAGGCAATAACGCAATCCTCTGCAAGGTGGTAAAGGTCCGACTATGTCGATGTTAGCATGTTCGAAACGCTTATTTGCAAGTGTGTACGTAGATAATGGGGCTTTGTTATGTCGAAATACTTTTGCTTTTTGGCATGCGATGCACGCTTTGGTCCACTGGCGACGAGTTTGATTGTTTTAGCCGCTCCGCTATGACATATGTTATGCGTCGACAAAAAACCTGTTTCTCGAAATGGCTGGGTTAGAAATGGTCGAATCTTACCTGTGCTGACGTCGCAATAAATTTCGGTATTTACATCAAATAATGAAAATGGCTAAAGGACTAACCCTGACGTGACGTATTATGTTGAAGTAGTTTCTGTAGCTCTTCATCGTTACGTTGACTTTCGGCTAATTTATGATAATCAATGTGACTATTGACATGTACTGCTTCAATGCGTGATAAGGCATCGGCGACGACGTTGTCTTTTCCTGGTAGATACCGAATATCTGTAGTAAATTGGCTTAAAAAGTCGAGATATCGTATTTGTCTTGGCGATGCTTTTGCTGGAACATGAACTGGAGCGGCTTATGATCCGTGAATAAACAAAAACTTTGACCTTCAAGCATGTGTCGAAAATATTTGACTGCTTTGTACGCGCCTAATAATTCACGGTCATATGTACTGTAGCGTTGCTGCGTCGCTGTAAGGCGTTCAGAATAGAACCCGAGTGGCTACCATTTGTTGCCATATTTTTTGTTGTAAAACGTCACATACAGCGTTGATAGAGGCATCTACTGTAAGTGATAGAGGTGCACTTGGCTTCGGAAAAACTATCGAAGTTGCTTCAGAAAGCTCTTTTATGCACTGCTCAAAAGCACTAACTGTGGTTTTATTCCATATAATTTTCGTAGTGTAATTTTTTCTGTTGCCTTTTATTAGCCCAGAAAGTACGCCTTGACTTATTGCTTTCTTTGGCAAAAAACGTCGTTGAGCATACCCAAAAATCGCCTAGGATCGCAGATTCGTGTAGGTAACTCAAACTCACTGATAGGCTTCCTCTCTCAGCTGGTGGCGTAACCCCGTCTTTGCTGACAACGTAACCCAAAAATAATATTTCTGGCTTGCCCCAAATGCATTTGGATGGGTTTATTATAACATTATACGCCGATGCTGAAATTCGTGTTCAGATGCAACTAAGATGTCGTCTAAGTAAGCCCATGCAAAATCCAAGTCTCTTAGTATGTGGCCCATAAACCGTTGAAACGTTTGACTCGCGTTGCGAAGCCCAACGAAAACAAATTCGAATAACCCAAAAGGTGTCGTGATTGCCGTCTTGGGAATGTCTGCTGGCTCCACTGGCAGTTGATGGTATGCACGGCGTAAGTCTATTGTCGAAAAAATAGTGCAACCGTGCAAGTTGTGCGTGAAATCGTGCAGATACGGAACCGGGTAACGATCAGGCTCCGTTATACTGTTCAACCGCCTAAAGTCTCCACACGGCCTCCACCCGCCATTCTTCTTTCGCACCATATGGAGCGGACTTGCCCAGGGACTTCTTGATGGGCGACAAGTACCAGCGTCCATGAGCGACTGGATTTCAGCTTTAGCAGCCTTAAGTTTATCCGGCGCTAAACGTCGAGGTTTGGAAAACACTGGAGGTCCTTTAGTTACAATATGATGCGTAACATCGTGTTTTATTTTCACAGGCATTATACTTGCATGCGCAAGGTCTTTAAATTCTGCCAATATGTCCTGAAAAGGCATATCGCTTTTGATGAATGATAACCGGCCTGTGTACCCGTTTAGTGTTTTGACGGAGCAAAGTTGCAATACGTTCGTTGCGCTGTCGATAAGTTTACGCTGATGCAAGTCGACGAGAAGCTTAAAATGTGCTAGAAAATCAGCTCCTAATATGGGCTGAGAAATGTCAGCTACAATAAAATTCCATTGAAATTTCCTCCGCAACCCTAGATTTAAACATACAATACGTTCACCAAAAGTTTTTATTGCTGTATTGTTGGCTGCGTATAGAAACGTTTTATTGTGTGGATTTTTACGTTGCACAGATGTTGGAGGTATTACGCTGACTTCTGCCCCGGTGTTTACCACAAATTGCAGTCTACTCTCTCGGTCGACAATTAAAAGACGGCGGTTTTTCGAAGGGGCCCTGTCACATACCGTATTTGACCAGGGTTTTCAGTTTAACGACTGCGAACTGGGTGCTCGGCATTTGGTTGCTTTTCCACCGAATGTTTTATGGTACCAGCAAATCGTGTCGCCTTTGTGAGGGGTACTCGAGCGCTTAAGCGAGACCGACCGTCGTGTTTACCTGCCACGTTGCTTTAGCTGAGCCTTCAATTCAGCAACCTCTTTTGTTAATGCCACCATTTTGCGGGTCATGTCCGAGCGGTCATCATCGTTATATACTGCGACTGCATGTATTTGCGGGCCATCACTAACCTCAATAATTTTGTCGGCTAACAAAGCGACTTTGTCAAGTGGCTCGCTGCTAATTGAAATGATAGAGCGCACATTATGTGATAACCTGTTCAGCCAAATTGATCTCAACATGCTGTCATTTATTTCATATCCTGCCAAATAGCGCATTTCACGTAGCAAATGTGACGGTTTCATGTCGCCAAGCTCAATATCTTGTAATAATATTTTGATTCGTTTTTGTTCCGAATCGGCAAATTGCTCAAGAATGCGCGTTTTTAACGTTTGGTACATATCATTAACCGGTGGGCGCAATATAAAATCGTTTATTTGTGCGAGTATATTACTCTCGATAGCGGCTACCATGGTATGATATTTTGATCTATCGCTGCTGATTCCCGCTGCAACAAATTGTGATTCCACCTGTGCTAACCACAACTCGAGCTTTACATGCCAGAATGGTGGAATTTTCACAGTAACACGTGATATTTCGTTTCCATTAGCTACAGGGGGTGCTGTTGCCGAGGAGAGTGGTGAGTTTTGGGAAGTCGTCTGTTCGGTGCTCTCCTTTGATTTTTCAATAGGCATTTTGATTGTCGGGGTCATCAATATATAGTCTCGCACGAAATAATTAACACGTTTTATGCTTAACTAAATTATATTTATATATATAAATCGGCGGCCACCGTGGTGTGATGGTAGCGTGCTCCGCCTACCACACCGGATGCCCTGGGTTCAAACCCCGAGCAAAGCAACATCAAAATTTTTAGAAATAGGGTTTTTCAATTAGAAGAAAATTTTTCTAAGCGGGCTCGCCCTCGGCAGTGTTTGGCAAGCGCTCCGGGTGTATTTCTGCCATGAAAAGCTCTCAGTAAAAACTCATCTGCCTTGCAGATGCCATTCGGAGTCGGCATAAAATCATGTAGGTCCCATCCGGCCAATTTGCAGGGAAAATCAAGAGGAGCACGACGCAAATTGGAAGAGAAGCTCGGCCTTAGATCTCTTCGGAGGTTATCGCGCCGTACATTAATTTAATTATTTTTTTTTAATTATATTAATTATATTAAGTAAACATTTCAAATATGACACTGTAAAAGACCATGTCTTATATGTGCATTAAATAAATGAATGAATGAATGAATATACCTGCATACATACATACTTACTTACTTACTTACATATTTATTTTGTGATAACATTAACAAAAATTTTAATTTTATGAATTCAATATCTCAACGCGCACTTGTCGGTCTGACGAAAACGAATAGAATAAGCACGAGAAAGTGCGAAGGAAAATAATAAAAGCAATGTCATGTCGCAGTGCTGTATTTTCGATGTACTATTTCTATTGTACTTATTTGCTGGGCATGTTCGGCTGAGTGCGCCACACATACAACGTAATAGCTTACATACTTACATATATGATATAGCCTAATTATATATGTATATAAATACATAGTCATTTTTTTAATGAACATAACGACCAAAAGTAAATGGTATAGGTAAATAGTAAGAAACGCGCAAAGCCTTTTGAAGTCGTTAGGTATTCCAACTTATGTTAAATTTACTTCTAGTTTATCATGAAATTATCTAGTATATCTTTAACTACTTACTGAATATTTATTAAATAAATTAAGTAACACTATTGGATTTTTTGCGACCTGTGTTCTTGCAAATATTTGGCGATTCTGCTGGCTCAAGGTCTCTTTAAATAAAACACATAGGTTTTTTTCCTTTCCGATATATTTCGGTTACACTACGGTAACCGTCCTCAGGGAACTACAAACGTACAAAAAAATTTTTATTAATACATAAAACCAAAAACTTTACAATAAAATTGATTAAAAATATCACATACATTATTTTACACGTCCTTCCGCCGTGACGTGGAGTTTGGTACTGGTCGTTTGTTTGTTAGTAAATATTTATAGTTGTGAGCGGAATGGTCAATGTCAGTTTTATAGTTCAGTCTAATGTGTTCTGGAGTGTTTACGATATGTAGCATTTCCAATGTAAATCGCTTATTGTAGTGTTGCTCTTGTTGTAGAATGCTCGCGCTCTCGAAGCTCGGTATATGGCCGCTAGCTGCACAGTGAGACATTAGTGCAGTTTTTTGATTATTAGACTGTGGGCAATATTTTAAATCTGATTTGTGTTGCGACAATCTGGTTTTTAATTTTGATTTTGTTGTTCCTACGTAAACGCTGTTACATGGTTCGTTGTTTTTGCCGCCGCATGGGATTTTATATATGACATTACTTTTTTCGGTTTCGGGTATCTTTGCTTTTGTTTTGTTAAAGAAACACCTTAATGTGTTCTTAGGTTTATGTGCAATTTTAACTTTTTCTCCGTCATAGCAATCAGACTTTGCGAGTCGTTCTGATAACCGCGGTATATATGTTACGGATCTAAAAATGGTAGGTTTTTCTGATTTTTGTATTCCTTTGTTAGATTTTGCATTTTTAATTAATGTTTTAATAATGTTGTTCGGGAAATCATTGCTCTTCAATATATTTTCCGCTTCTCTTATTACCTCGTTGTGGTACGTGTCGTCCGATATACGCAGCATCCGTTGTATACAGCACATTGCTGTATTCATTATCATTGACTTCGGGTGTTTTGAGTGGAAGTTAATGATTCGTCCTGAAGATATTTGCTTCTTATACCACGATAACTTTAGCTGATTTCCTCTTTTTATCACAATGGAGTCTAGATACGGTAGTTTTCCATCTTCCTCTATTTCTAATGTAAATTTAATGTTTTTATGAAAAGTGTTGAGAGCGTTGAGTGTGTTATGTACTTCTTTTTCGGGGACAATCGCGAACAGATCATCAACGTACTTTGTTAGCAATCTCGGTGGCTGTGCTAGTTTTTTTATTTTGGTGGTTAAAAGTTCTTCCAATATTATGTCCGCAATCACTGGGGACAACGGGGATCCCATAGGCATTCCCTTTAGTTGTGTGTATACCTGGTCGTTGAACTTGAAATAACGACTCTCTTCAATACAGAATGTTACAATTTCCATAAATGTTTGTTTTGGTATCTTCGTGTAGTTTTTTATCAGCAGCCATTTACTTTGTATTATTTCGAGTGCTAACTGTGTTGGGATACTCGGAAACAGCGAGACCACATCGAAAGAAACCAATTTTTCATCGTCGCATATAAATGTGTTATTAACTCTCTTTAAAATCAATTGTATTTTTGACATTAAATGCAGAGTTCGCTGTTATGTTGCTTAAAATGTTGGTGATGAATTTGTATAAACTATATGAAGGTGATCCTACGGCTGAGCATATTGGTCTCAGTGGGGTTCCTTCTTTGTGTATTTTCGGGAGACCATATATCCTTGGAGGCAATGCAGTAGTTTTGGACAGTTTAAATTTTTCTTTTTTTGAAATAATTCCCATTTTAAAAAGTTTTTCCACCAGACTATTATTTTTGCTTTGAAGTTTCGATGTGGGATCTTGTCTTTGAACTCTGTAGGTCGTCAGGTCGCTTAATATATTGGTCATTTTATTTTCATATCTTTTTCCATTGCTACAGTTTTATTTCCTTTATCAGAAGTTAAAATTTTTATGTTTTTATTTTGATTTAAAAATTTCCGCGTTTGCCCCACTGTGTCTATTATTGCACGATCTACTGCACTTTGGTTGTTTGTTTTTGTGTGCTATTTTAATAATAGCGCAAACTTGGTACGCGCCTCCTCTTGTTTCTCCTTCTCATTGAGAGTCTGTATTAGATGCTCTCCATCGGCGATGTATTGAAAAAGAGGAAAACGTTTGTTTTCCACTGGTATCCCATACTTCGGTCCCTTTGTCAACAGCGCTTTAATGTTTTGTGGGAAGTCCACTTTTGTTTTGTTAACAAACCAATCTTCGTAGTTGTTGTTGGTAAGAATATTATTACGTTCACTTCGAAGTTTCTCATATTTTGATATTTGATTACCTTTTAATGTTGATGATACTTTTTTGTAACATTATCCTCACTTTCCATAAATGTGTTGAAGTCATCTGGGCTGAGTTGCTTTTTTAATTTTGTTGTTATTTTTTCTAACCGCTGATTTTGTATCTTCAAAAAGTTGTGTTTGTGTTTGATAAGTGTATTTAAGATTTTTGTATGGAAGTTGTGTGTATGTTTGTCTAAAATGCTGTTTATGTCGGAGTGTGTGTATCGGTCAAATACAAACAATTTTTTACACTGAGTAGAGTTTCTTATAAAATTAGGAATAAGCTTAGATTTCCTGCATTGTAGCAAGAATTTTATACTAGACCTGATTTTAACCAATTTTTTTGATATGGATTGGAATTTATTTATTACCGCTTTACAGTTTTTGTAGTTGGCTTTAATTTTCGCATACCCCATTTTTGTTGTTTTATGCTTACGGCGTGCCTTCCGTCTTTGTAATACTATTGGATTTTTTGCGACCTGTGTTCTTGCAAATATTTGGCGATTCTGCTGGCTCAAGGTCTCTTTAAATAAAACACATAGGTTTTTTTCCTTTCCGATATATTTCGGTTACACTACGGTAACCGTCCTCAGGGAACTACAAACGTACAAAAAAATTTTCGTTAATAAATAAAACCAAAAACTTTACAACAAAATTGATTAAAAATATCACATACATTATTTTACACGTCCTTCCGCCGTGACGTGGAGTTTGGTACTGGTCGTTTGTTTGTTAGTAAATATTTATAGTTGTGAGCGGAATGGTCAATGTCAGTTTTATAGTTCAGTCTAATGTGTTCTGGAGTGTTTACGATATGTAGCATTTCCAATGTAAATCGCTTATTGTAGTGTTGCTCTTGTTGTAGAATGCTCGCGCTCTCGAAGCTCGATATATGGCCGCTAGCTGCACAGTGAGACATTAGTGCAGTTTTTTGATTATTAGACTGTTGGCAATATTTTAAATCTGATTTGTGTTGCGACAATCTGGTTTTTAATTTTGATTTTGTTGTTCCTACGTAAACGCTGTTACATGGTTCGTTGTTTTTGCCGCCGCATGGGATTTTATATATGATATTACTTTTTTCGGTTTCGGGTATCTTTGCTTTTGTTTTGTTAAAGAAACACCTTAATGTGTTGTTAGGTTTATGTGCAATTTTAACTTTTTCTCCGTCATAGCAATCAGACTTTGCGAGTCGTTCTGATAACCGCGGTATATATGTTACGGATCTAAAAATGGTAGGTTTTTCTGATTTTTGTATTCCTTTGTTAGATTTTGCATTTTTAATTAATGTTTTAATAACGTTGTTCGGGAAATCATTGCTCTTCAATATATTTTCCGCTTCTCTTATTACCTCGTTGTAGTACGTGTCGTCCGATATACGCAGCATCCGTTGTATACAGCACATTGCTTTATTCATTATCATTGACTTCGGGTGTTTTGAGTGGAAGTTAATGATTCGTCCTGAAGATATTTGCTTCTTATACCACGATAACTTTAGCTGATTTCCTCTTTTTAACACACTCAACGCTCTCAACACTTTTCATAAAAACATTAAATTTACATTAGAAATAGAGGAAGATGGAAAACTACCGTATCTAGACCCCATTGTGATAAAAAGAGGAAATCAGCTAAAGTTATCGTGGTATAAGAAGCAAATATCTTCAGGACGAATTATTAACTTCCACTCAAAACACCCGAAGTCCATGATAATGAATACAGGAATGTGCTGTATACAACGGATGCTGCGTATATCGGACGACACGTACCACAACGAGGTAATAAGAGAAGCGGAAAATATATTGAAGAGCAATGATTTCCCGAACAACATTATTAAAACATTAATTAAAAATGCAAAATCTAACAAAGGAATACAAAAATCAGAAAAACCTATCATTTTTAGATCCGTAACATATATACCGCGGTTATCAGAACGACTCGCAAAGTCTGATTGCTATGACGGAGAAAAAGTTAAAATTGCACATAAACCTAACAACACATTACGGTGTTTCTTTAACAAAACAAAAGCAAAGATACCCGAAACCGAAAAAAGTAATGTCATATATAAAATCCCATGCGGCGGCAAAAACAACGAACAATGTAACAGCGTTTACGTAGGAACAACAAAATCAAAATTAAAAACCAGATTGTCGCAACACAAATCAGATTTAAAATATTGCCAACAGTCTAATAATCAAAAAACTGCACTAATGTCTCACTGTGCAGCTAGCGGCCATATACCGAGCTTCGAGAACGCGAGCATTTTACAACAAGAGCAACACTACAATAAGCGATTTACATTGGAAATGCTACATATCGTAAACACTCCAGAACACATTAGACTGAACTATAAAACTGACATTGACCATTCCGCTCACAGCTATAAATATTTACTAACAAACAAACGACCAGTACCAAACTCCAAGTCACGGCGGAAGGACGTGTAAAATAATGTATGTGATATTTTTAATCAATTTTATTGTAAAGTTTTTTGTTTTATTGATTAATAAAAAATTTTGTGTACGTTTGTAGTTCCCTGAGGACGGTTACCGTAGTGTAACCGAAATATATCGGAAAGGAAAAAAACCTATGTGTTTTATTTAAAGAGACCTTGAGCCAGCAGAATCGCCAAATATTTGCAAGAACACAGGTCGCAAAAAATCCAATAGTATTACAAAGACGGAAGGCACGCCGTAAGCATAAAACAACAAAAATGGGGTATGCGAAAATTAAAGCCAACTACAAAAACTGTAAAGCGGTAATAAATAAATTCCAATCCATATCAAAAAAATTCGTTAAAATCAGGTCTAGTATAAAATTCTTGCTACAATGCCGGAAATCTAAGCTTATTCCTAATTTTATAAGAAACTCTACTCAGTGTAAAAAATTATTTGTATTTGACCGATACACACACTCCGACATAAACAGCATTTTAGACAAACATACACACAACTTCCATACAAAAATCTTAAATACACTTATCAAACACAAACACAACTTTTTGAAGATACAAAATCAGCGGTTAGAAAAAATAACAACAAAATTAAAAAAGCAACTCAGCCCAGATGACTTCAACACATTTATGGAAAGTGAGGAGAATGTTACAAAAAAGTATCATCAACATTAAAAGGTAATCAAATATCAAAATATGAGAAACTTCGAAGTGAACGTAATAATATTCTTACCAACAACAACCACGAAGATTGGTTTGTTAACAAAACAAAAGTGGACTTCCCACAAAACATTAAAGCGCTGTTGACAAAGGGACCGAAGTATGGGATACCAGTGGAAAACAAACGTTTTCCTCTTTTTCAATACATCGCCGATGGAGAGCATCTAATACAGACTCTCAATGAGAAGGAGAAACAAGAGGAGGCGCGTACCAAGTTTGCGCTATTATTAAAAGAGCACACAAAAACAAACAACCAAAGTGCAGTAGATCGTGCAATAATAGACACAGTGGGGCAAACGCGGAAATTTTTAAATCAAAATAAAAACATTAAAATGTTAACTTCTGATAAAGGAAATAAAACTGTAGCAATGGAAAAAGATGACTATGAAAATAAAATGACCAATATATTAAGCGACCTGACGACCTACAGAGTTCAAAGACAAGATCCCACATCGAAACTTCAAAGCAAAAATAATAGTCTGGTGGAAAAACTTTTTAAAATGGGAATTATTTCAAAAAAAGAAAAATTTAAACTGTCCACAACTACTGCATTGCCTCCAAGGATATATGGTCTCCCGAAAATACACAAAGAAGGAACCACACTGAGACCAATATGCTCAGCCGTAGGATCACCTTCATATAGTTTATGCAAATTCATCACCAACATTTTAAGCAACATAACAGCGAACTCTGCATTTAACATCAAAAATACAATTGATTTTAAACATTAATAACACATTTATATGCGACGATGAAAAATTGGTTTCTTTCGATGTGGTCTCGCTGTTTCCGAGTATCCCAACACAGTTAGCACTCGAAATAATACAAAGTAAATGGCTGCTGATAAAAAACTACACGAAGATACCAAAACAAACATTTATGGAAATTGTAACATTCTGTATTGAAGAGAGCCGTTATTTCAAGTTCAACGACCAGGTATACACACAACTAAAGGGAATGCCTATGGGATCCCCGTTGTCCCCAGTGATTGCGGACATAATATTGGAAGAACTTTTAACCACCACAATAAAAAAAACTAGCACAGCCACCGAGATTGCTAACAAAGTACGTTGATGATCTGTTCGCGAGTGTCCCCGAAAAAGAAGTACATAACACACTCAACGCTCTCAACACTTTTCATAAAAACATTAAATTTACATTAGAAATAGAGGAAGATGGAAAACTACCGTATCTAGACTCCATTGTGATAAAAAGAGGAAATCAGCTAAAGTTATCGTGGTATAAGAAGCAAATATCTTCAGGACGAATCATTAACTTCCACTCAAAACACCCGAAGTCAATGATAATGAATACAGCAATGTGCTGTATACAACGGATGCTGCGTATATCGGACGACACGTACCACAACGAGGTAATAAGAGAAGCGGAAAATATATTGAAGAGCAATGATTTCCCGAACAACATTATTAAAACATTAATTAAAAATGCAAAATCTAACAAAGGAATACAAAAATCAGAAAAACCTACCATTTTTAGATCCGTAACATATATACCGCGGTTATCAGAACGACTCGCAAAGTCTGATTGCTATGACGGAGAAAAAGTTAAAATTGCACATAAACCTAACAACACATTAAGGTGTTTTTTTAACAAAACAAAAGCAAAGATACCCGAAACCGAAAAAAGTTATGTCATATATAAAATCCCATGCGGCGGCAAAAACAACGAACCATGTAACAGCGTTTACGTAGGAACAACAAAATCAAAATTAAAAACCAGATTGTCGCAACACCAATCAGATTTAAAATATTGCCAACAGTCTAATAATCAAAAAACTGCACTAATGTCTCACTGTGCAGCTAGCGGCCATATACCGAGCTTCGAGAGCGCGAGCATTCTACAACAAGAGCAACACTGCAATAAGCGATTTACATTGGAAATGCTACATATCGTAAACGCTCCAGAACACATTAGACTGAACTATAAAACTGACATTGACCATTCCGCTCACAACTATAAATATTTACTAACAAACAAACGGCCAGTACCAAACTCCACGTCACGGCGGAAGGACGTGTAAAATAATGTATGTGATATTTTTAATCAATTTTATTGTAAAGTTTTTGGTTTTATTTATTAATAAAAAATTTTTTGTACGTTTGTAGTTCCCTGAGGACGGTTACCGTAGTGTAACCGAAATATATCGGAAAGGAAAAAAACCTATGTGTTTTATTTAAAGAGACCTTGAGCCAGCAGAATCGCCAAATAAATTAAGTAACGCTAGGCGTGGCAGTTACATACATACCCATATAAACATAAAATTTTCCATTTGTTTATTAAAAGCGAAAATACACAATTTATATATTTAACATAGAAAAAAGGGAAAATAAAATAGTAAATCAAATAGAATAAAATTTAATAAAATTGAACTAAAATAAAATATACATAAAATGAAATAAAACAAATTACAATAAAATTTTACTAAATATACTAAAAACAAAATAAACTACAATAAAGTCAAAATTAATAAAATAATAGAGATTATTAAAATAATAGATATAAAAAAAAATATAAAAAGTTTAAATTAATGTAAATTAAATTAAAATAAAATGAAACAAAATTTAATTAATTTAGAATAAATAAATACATAAAAAAATACAATAAATAAGTAAGACAAAAAATTAATAACAAACTAAAAGGCCATTCATAAAAGAAAGAATAAATGAAATGCATAAATAAAAGATTTAATATACATGCATACTCCTAAATACTAACATAATTTAAACATAGAAGAAGAATTTGTAATCTTTAATTCTTTTTTTTTTGTAATTTTTTTGCTCGTAGTTTAGAGCATGTAACAACCATACCAGATAAAACAGCTGATCGAATCAAATTTATGGAAATCAATGTAATCGATTAATGGTTTCATACCATAACGCTAAAGCCAAAACCACATCATAGCAACCAATTAGTTTTTGGTTTTTCGCCATATGCATAACCTAAAAATATTTGAGTTGGAGAATTTATTAACTTTTTGTAGATTTTATTTATTGTTTTGGATACGTTTTGACTAGGAGACTTATTTTTTGTGGTATATGTTTTTAATCTTTTGCGTTTTCTGCATTTGGATGAAATTTTCACGATTTTTAGGTTAAGGCACAATGATGATGCCAATTTGATATGAATAATAACAAGTAAGGAAGGCTAAGTTCGGGTGTAACCGAACATTACATACTCAGTTGAGAGCTATTGAGACAAAATAAGGGAAAATCACCATTTAGGAAAATGAACCTCGGGTAACCCTGGAATGTGTTTGTATGACATGCGTATCAAATAGCAGGTACTAAAGAGTATTTTAAGAGGGAGTGGGCCATAGTTCTATAGGTGGACGCCTTTTCGAGATATCGCCATAAAGGTGGACCAGGGCGGCCTCTAGAATTTGTTTGTACGATATGGGTATCAAATGAAAGGTGTTAATGAGTATTTTAAAACGGAGTGGGCCTTTTACTTAATATGGTAGGTGTCACACCTATTTTACAAAGTTTTTTTCTAAAGTTATATTTTGCGTCAATAAACCAATCCAATGACCATGTTTCAACCCTTTTTTCGTATTTGGTATAGAATTATGGCACTTTTTTCATTTTTCGTAATTTTCGATATCGAAAAAGTTGGCGTGGTCATAGTCAGATTTCGGCCATTTTTTATACCAATAGAAAGTAAGTTCAGATAATTATGTGAACTGAGTTTAGTAAAGATATATCGATTTTTGCTCAAGTTATCGTGTTAATGGCCGAGCGGAAGGACAGACGGTCGACTGTGTATAAAAACTGGGCGTGGCTTCAACCGATTTCGCCCTTTTTCACAGAAAACAGTTATCGTCCTAGAATCTAAGCCGCTACCAAATTTCACAAGGATTGGGAAATTTTTGTTCGACTTATGGCATTAAATGTATCCTAGACAAATCAAATGAAAAAGGGCGGAGCCACGCCCAATTTGAAATTTTATTTTATGTTTGTATTTTGTTGCACCATATCATTACTGGAGTTGAATGTTGACATAATTTACTTATATACTGTAAAGATATTAAATTTTTTGTAAAAATTTCACTTAAAAAAAATTTTTTTTAAATTGGGCGTGGTCGTTCTCCGATTTTGCTAATTTTTATTAAGCATACATATAGTAATAGGAGTAACGTTCCTGCCAAATTTCATCATAATAGCTTCAACGAGCGCAAATTAAAGCTTGCAAAACTTCTAAATTACCTTCTTTTAACAGTGGGCGGTGCCACGCCCATTGTCCAAAATTTTACTTATTTTCTATTCTGCGTCATAAGTTCAACGCACCTACCAAGTTTCATCGCTTTATCCATCTTTGGTAATGAATTATCGCAATTTTTCGATTTTTCGAAATTTTCGATATCGAAAAAGTGGGCGTGGTTATATTCCGATATCGTTCATTTTAAATAGCGATCTGAGATGAGCGCCCAGGAATCTACATACCAAATTTCGTCAAGATATCTCAAAATTTACTCAAGTTATCGTGTTAACGGACAGACGGACGGACTGACTGACATGGCTTGATCAAATTTTTTTTCGATACTGATGATTTTGATATATGGAAGTCTATATCCATCTCGATTCCTTTATACCCGTACAACCAACCGTTATCCAATCAAAGTTAATATACTCTGTGAGCTCTGCTCAACGGTCTGTCTATTTTTATTAATGTGTCTGTTTCAGTGTGTGGTTATAGGTCGTTTCCGGTTCGGAAATTTTTTCTTTTTTTTTTTTGAATTTGAATGTTTAACGGTCTGTCCGTGGCATCCGGTTCTACCGGATGTTGTTTTATATGAATTATAGCGTTTGAATAGGCGTTTTGACAGTTGAAAATAAATAGGAATGATAGGAAAATTTCTGTTTATGGCGCAGGATAGCAAAGTTGGCTAGAGCCCCGACCAGCCGACATGACTAGCCACAGTGCACCACGAGATCATGCCGACTGCCTTCCTTGCTGCTCCATAGAAAATGTGAAACCATAACATATTCCATCAGGATAGGTATGCTGATCGACTTCTAGAGCGTGATTTTTGGTCGTCGAGAAAGGACTTTACTTTTCAAATACCTTCAGTAGCACTTATTGGCAAGAGTTATTTTCCATTTGATTTATAAGCTGACATTGTTTTTTCTGTCAATGCTGGTTCCCAAATAGACGAAATACCTCACAGTCTCGAATTTATATCCGTCAACGGTGACGTAGCTGCTAAAGCGCCAAATCACGGATTCTTTCTTCAATGACAGCAAGTACTTCGTCTTTTCCTCATTTAACGCACGGCCCATTTATTCTGCTATTTTATCCAATCCCCAGAATACAGAACTCACAGCGCGTTGCTCAAGACAATAATATCACTATTATCAGCAGTAGTTGTACGCTCTTTTAATAGATTGCAGCATCACGGCTTAGTTCTGCTGATAGAACTATCTTCTCCAGCATTTTATTAAAGAAATCGCATAACACCAAGTCGCCTTGTCTTAATCCCTTCTAGTTTCGAATGGCTCACAAAGTTCCTTCCCATTCCTTACGGAGCTGGTGGTGTTGCTCAACGCCATTTCGCCGAGTCTTATTAACTTTGCAGGGAACTTAAAGTCAAAAGAATACAGACAGCCGAGCCTTATTAACTTTACAGGGAACTTAAATTCAAAAGCATACAACCAGCTTTTTGCGCTATCAGATTCTGATTTCAATTCGATGAAAAGGTGGTGAGTGTCGATTCTTTTATCATGAATCTTCTCCAGGATCTGGCACATCGTGAAGATCTGGTCGAATGTAGATTTACCAGGTCCGAAGCCGCACCTATAAAGCCCAAATAGTTTGTTGACAATAGGCTTCAGTCTTTCGCACAGTACGCTTGAATGAACTTTATACGCGATATTAAGCACTATGATTCCGAGGTAACTGGCGCGGTATGCGGGATTGCCTTTTTTGTGAATTTGGCAGCATACACTTAAGTTCCAATCGGAAGGCATGCTCGCATCCGACCATATTTTGCATATGAGTTGATGCATGCTCTTTCTCAGCTCCTCGCCTCCGTTTTTGAACAGCCGACAGGTATTCTGTCATTACCTGGCGGCTTGTGGTTTTTTAGCCGTTCCATTCTTACTTTGTGACACCTAGTTGGGTGCCGGAGCGTGTTTTTCATCATCAGCGAGCGGAGTCTCGGGTTCGTCTTCTCCCTCGCTAGCTGGAAATGACGAGCAGTGTTCCCTCCACAACTTAAGCTCACTATGTACGCCAGCTACCAGATCGCCATTATCGTTCCTGCAGGAATCTGCTCCAGTCTTGAAACCTTCCGTCATTAAAATAACATGAATTATGTATGGTAAACAGCAAGCAGCCAAGTTGACTGTTAATTATGACCCTCTATATTGTTCCCAAAATAATATTAATACTATTTTTTCGCGATATATATATATATATTTCGGGAGATAGAGCCCGTTTCTTTTCCAGTATGAGGTGTGTTGTTTTAAATTGTTACCATTACTTGGTCATCCTGCATGTTTTTGGCCAACTCCAAACGCATCTGATTAAGCAGATGACTTTTTTGCTGAGAAACATTTCATTGCAGAAACATAACCGAAAGGCTTGCCAAGCCATAAAATCAATTTGCTGTTAGTGGTTCGTTCGCTTTCAAAAAAGGAAGAATAAATATAGCCCGAAAAATTAACTCTAAAGCTAAGGCCACGTTGAGCTGCACTACACTGAGCTGCAAAATAACCTTCGCATGTGTTCAGTCTGTTATTGAAGCAGTCTGTTCTTATCTTAAGAGTACGCTTGCACAGCCACCGATTTTGGTCGCCCGATGCTGATGTTGTCGGCCGTTCTCGTTTTTCACTGCCGATAAATTAGCTTATGTTCAATTTTATCGTCCGATAATTGCGTGCATTTACTGTGAAAATTTAATTATTTGTGCAATGGAGTGAAAAATTTATTAATTGTGTGCAAAACAGGCACCCTTTATGAGATAAGCACATAAAAGCATAAACGCAAGCGTATTTTTTCGAAAAATTAAAATGTAAGGGTACGCTTACACAGCCACCGATAAACCGAAAAATTTCAAACAGCTGATAAAATCGGCCAGGCCGGTGCCAAAATTGCAACCGATTATCGGCAGGCAGCTTATTTTTCTTACATTTTAATTTTCACAAAAATACACTTGCGCTTATGCTTTTATGTGCTTATCCCAAAAAAGGAGCCTGTTTCGCACACAATTAATAAATTGTTTAGTACATCGCAAAAATAATAAATTATTCACAGTAATTTAATAAACAGAATCGGACGATAAAATTGAACATGGGCGAATTTATCGGTGATCGGTTGAAATGTACACACGCTTATTTAAATACATGTGTTTATTTTTATCGGACGATTCAGACCGGCATCGGACGATCAAAATCGGTGGCTGTGTAAGCGTGCCCTAAGAAAAAAGCATCCGGCCGATAATCGGTTGCAATTTTAACACCAGCCCGGCCGATTTCATCAGCTGATTGCAATTTTTCGATTTATCGGTACGCTTACACAGTCACCGATTTTGATCACCCGATGCAGGTCGTAATCGTCCGATAAAAATAAACACATGTATTTAGATGAAGGTGTATACATTTCAACCGATCAGTGAATTGTTGTCGGCTGTTGTCGTTTTTCACTGCTGATAAATTCGCGCGTGTTAAATTTTTTCGTCTGATAAATTGCGTGCATTTACTGTGAAAAATTAATGAAGAAGAGATATATAAATAATTGTGTGCAAAACAGGCAGCTTTTATGGGATGAGCACATGAAAGCATAAACGCAAGCGTATTTTTGCGAAAAAGTAAAATGTAAGAAAAAATGCTGCCGGCTGCAAATCGGTTGCAATTTTAATTCCAGCCCGGCCGATTTCATCAGCTGATTGCAATTTTTCGGTTTGTGCGATTTTAATCTTCCGATGCCGGTCGTACTCGTATAATAAAAATAAACACATGTATTTAAATGAGCGTGTGTTTATTTCAACCGATCACCGCACTTTTGTCGGCGGTTGTCGTTTTTCGCTGCCGATAAATTGGCGCGTGTTCACTTTTATCCTCCGATAAATTACTTGAATTTACTTTGAAAAGTTAATAATTTGTGCGTTGGTCTGAAAAATTGATTAATTGTGTGCAAAATATGTGCCCTTTATGGGATAAGTACATAAAAGCATAAAATCAAACGTATTTTTGCGAAAAAGTAAAGTGTTAAGGGTTGGTTTCCTCGGAAAGCGGTTCCGCTTTATTACGACCGCTAAAGAGCGCCCGGTATACTCACCGTTTTCAGCGGCATCGCTTTGTTGGTGTTACGGTAGACGATCCACAACATTTATTTTACATGTTTTTTTTTAGTTTTTCCTCTTTTTTTTAACTGCACCTACAAAAATAAAACATGTTCAAAAAATTAAAATTCAAAAATGTTGTTTATTTAATAAATATTTGAAAAAATGTTCACTGCTTTGACAATAGCGGTGGCAAAAAACGGTGATGAACTAGTTTCTACCGTCATGACAGCCGTAATATTTTATGACCTGCCGCTATATTGCGTTACGGTGAATTTCACCGTTTTTTTAGTTTACACATAATTACTTTTACACTACAACATTTTTGACAACATACTCTACCGCTATGTAACGGCCGCTAAATAGCGGCACCGCTTTCGAGGAAACCAAGCCTTTAGAGTATGCTTACACAGCCAAGGCTGTGGAAAATTAATTATTTGTACGATGGACTGAAAAATTTATTAATTGTGTGCAAAACAGGCGCCCTTTATGGGATAAGCACCTAAAATCATAAATGCAAGCGTATTTTGGATAAAAAGTAAAATGTAGGAAAAGAAGCTGCCGGCCGATAAAATGTTGCAATTTTAACACCAGCCCGACCGATTTCATCAGCTGATTGAATTTCTTCGGTTCATCGGTGGCTATTTAAGCGTACCCTAACTCCGGTGTAGTTGCTTAAGCCCCCATTACTGATACTTAGCATAGACTTGACTTGACTTGGCGTAAACTTGGCAACTTAGCCACGATTAAAATCTGGCATCATAATCAGTGTTGAAATTTATTTTTAAATAAATGTCAATTTGTATAACAAAATGTCAAAATGAAATGGAAACAAACAAATGGCATCTCAAAATGTAAACGTCACTTAGAACTTACATAGAAAATCAAAATTCAACAGACTTCTAAGTCAAGTTAAGTTTTGAGTAATCAGTAACATGCAATGTTCATTTAAAAGAACTGTAAGTGACAGTTCGCAAGCCAAGTCAAGTCTAATGCTAAGTATCAGTAATGGAGCCTTTACTCAGGTAACAGTTTTAAGTACTCCGAACACTCGTAGCAAAAAATGAGAAAAATATAATGAACCGAAAACTTACAAAGCGCTACGTAATCAAACTTTTTTTTTCAAATTCTATAACATGTACGACAATTCCGGAATACGTGATCTGAGCTCATTTGTTTTGCGTTTTCAACATTACACAAATAAAATACTTTGGTGTTTATGCTTGTTGAGATTTATGTCGATCTGTCCCGTAATAGCCGTGTTTCTTTACGGCTGTGCTAACCACAACTCGGGCTTTGCATGCCAGAATGGTGGAATCTTCACAGTAACACGTGATATTTCGTTTCCATTAGCTACAGGGGGTGCTGTTGCCGAGGAGAGTGGCGAGTTTTGGGCAGTCGTCTGTTCGGTGCTCTCCTTTGATTCTTCAATAGGCATTTTGATTGTCGGGGTCACCAATATGTAGTCTCGCACGAAATAATTAACACGTTTTATGCTTAACTAAATTATATTTATTTTGTGATAACATTAAGAAAAATGTAAATTTTATGAATTCAATATCTCAACGCGCACTTGTCGGTCTGACGAAAACGAATAGAATAAGCACGAGAAAGTGTGAAGAAAAAGAATAAAATCAATGTCATGTCGCAGTGCTGTATTTTCGATGTACTATTTTTATTATACTTATTTGCTGAGCATGTTCGGCTGAGTGCGCCACTCATACAACGTAATAGCTTATATTCTTACATATATGATATAGCCTAATTATATATGTATATAAATACATAGTCATTTTTTGAATGAACATAACGAGCAAAAGAAAATGGTAAAGGTACATAGTAAAAACGCGCAAAGTCTTTTGAAGTCGTTAGGTATTCCAACTTATGTTAAATTTACTTCTGGTATATCATGAAATTATCTAGTATATCTTTAACTACTTACTAAAAATTTTTTTTAAATAAATTAAGTAACGTTAGGCGTGGCAGTTACATACATACGCATATAAACATAAAGTTTTGCATTTGTTTATTAAAAGCGAAAATACAAAATTTATATATTTATCATAGAAAAAAAGAGAAAATAAAATAGTAAATCAAATAGAATAAAATTTAATAAAATTGAACTAAAATAAAATATACATAAAATGAAATAAAATAAATTACAATAAAATTTTCTAAATATACTAAAAATAAAATAAACTACAATAAAGTCAAAATTAATAAAATAATAGATATAAAAATAAAATATAAAAAGTTTAAATTAATGTAAATTAAGTTAAAATAAAATGAAACAAAATTAAATTAATTTAGAATAAATAAATACATTAAAAAAATAAATACAATAAATAAGTAAGACAAAAAATTAATAACAAACTAAAAGGCCATTCATAAAAGAATGAATAAATGAAATGCATAAATAAAAGATTTAATATACATGCATACTAGCGAGCCGATTCAAAAATCGCTCATTGCTCTGCGAAAATCGTATTCTAGGGATCAAAATAAGAAACTTTGCCGAAGGAACCATACCTCTAAAACGAATTCTGATGCCCACCCCCCCCCCCCCCCTCCCCCCTTTGGGTCGAACTTTTGGGTAGGGGCAATTTCAATTCTACCTGCTGTGTCTTGTGGTGGCTTAAAAAAAACAACACAAGCAATTTTACGATCTGCAATTGTGTCACAGTGATACCTTTATTTTTTAAAACGGTTGAATAAAAAACCCACACAACTATGTTTACGACATGCAAATGCATCACAGTGATGCCTTGGTTTTAAAAGGGGGTTTTAAAAACGCTAATTTCTAATAATTTTTTTTAATTTCTTTTCTATTACTAAGTTAAATTCATTTTTTCATTTACATATGTTTTGACTAAATAAATTTCTAAAGAGAAAAATAAACTCCAAAAAGAAAAATTACAGGCATTTCAAAGTGGGATTTTTCAAAATTTGCCCCTACGACGCAAAGGGGGGGACATCAGAATTCGTTTTAGAGGTATGGTTCCTTCGGCAAAGTTTCTTATTTTGATCCCTAGAATATGATTTTCACAGAGCAATGGGCGATTTTATTGCCTCCCCACAAATCGACCCGGCCTAATGCATACCCCTAAATACTAACATAATTTAAAAATAGAAGAAGAATTTGTAATCTTTAAATCTTTTTTTTTTTGTAATTTTTTTGCTCGTAGTTTAGAGTATGTAACAACCATACCAGATAAAACAGCTGATCGAACCAACCTTATGGAAATCAATGTAATCGATTAATGGTGTCACACCATAACGCTAAAGCCAAAACCACATCATAGACCACCAATTGGTTTTTGGCTTTTCGCCATATGCATAACCTAAAAATATTTGAGTTGGAGAATTTATTAACTTTTTGTAGATTTTATTTATTGTTTTGAATACGTTTTGACTAAGAGACTTATTTTTTGTGGTATATGTTTTTAATTTTTGCGTTTTCTGCATTTGGATGAAATTTTCACGATTTTTAGGTTAAGGCACAATGATGATACCAATTTGATATGAATAAGTAAAAATATGGTTATGACTATGGCGTTAGGGTAAAGGAAGTTTAATTGGCCATTAAACCTTGTAATTTTCTCAATGACTTATAAATAAATAGTGCATTATAAATGGGAATGCTGATTTTCCTTTTTTCTTAGAAGGCACACTGGTAATTCAGGTAAAGGGGCCCGAGATCCACCCAGGTGCGTAGGGGGCCATGGATGAGGGTGGGCCAAGCACCGAGCGTCGCTCAACACCAGCCCCCCCCCCCGTATATTCGGTATGTCTATTTTTATTAATGTGTCTGTTTCAGCGTTTGGTAATAGGTCGTTTCCGGTTCGAAAATGTTTTCTTTTTTTTTTTGAATGTTTAACGATCTGTCCGTGCATCCGGTTCTACCGGATGTTGTTTTATTTGAATTATAGCGTTTGAATAGGCGTTTTGACAGTTGAAAATAAATAAGCATGATAGGAAAATTTCTGTTTATGGCGCAGGATAGCAAAGTTGGCTAGAGCCCCGCCCAGCCGACATGCCTAGCCACAGTGCACCACGAGATCATGCCGACTGCCTTCCTTGCTGCTCCATAGAAAATGTGTAATCATAACATATTTCATCAGAATAGGTATGATGATCGACTTCTAGAGCGTGATTTTTGCTCGTCGAGAAAGGACTTTACTTTTCAAATACCTTCAGTAGCACTTATTGGCAAGAGTTATTTTCCATTTGATTTCTAAGCTAACATTGTTTTTTCTGCCAATGCTGGTTCCCAAATAGACGAAATACCTCACAGTCTCGAATTTATATCCGTCAACAGTGACGTAGCTGCTAAAGCGCGAAATCACGGATTCTTTCTTCAATGACAGCAAGTACTTCTTCTTGTCCTCATTTAACGCAAGGCCCATTTATTCTGCTATTTTATTTAACCCCAGAATACAGAACTCACAGCGCGTTGCTCAAGACAATAATATCACTATTATCAGCATACGACAGTAATTGTGCGCTTTTATAATAGATTGCAGCATCACGGCTTAGTTCTGCTGATAGAACTATCTTCTCCAGCATTATATTAAAGAAATCGAATTACACCGAGTCGCCTTGTCTTAATCCCTTCTGGTTTCGAATGGCTCACAAAGTTCCTTCCCACTCCTTACGGAGCTGGTGGTGTTGCTCAACGCCATTTCGCCGAGTCTTATTAACTTTGCAGGGAACTTAAACTCAAAAGAATACAGACAACCGAGCCTTATTAACTTTGCAGGGAACTTATTTTCAAAAGAATACAACCAGCATTTTGCGCTATCAGATTCTGATTTCAGTTCGATGATAAGGTGGTGAGTGTCGATTCTTTTATCATGAATCTTCTCCAGGATCTGGCACATCGTGAAGATCTGGTCGAATGTAGATTTACCAGGTCCGAAGCCGCACCTATAAAGCCCAACTAGTTTGTTGACAATAGGCTTCAGTCTTTCGCACAGTATGCTTGAATGAACCTTATACGCGATATTAAGCACTATGATTCCGAGGTAACTGGCGCGGTATGCGGGATCGCCTTTTTTGTGAATTTGGCTGAGTACACTTAAGTTCCAATCGGAAGGCATGCGCGCATCCCACCATATTTTGCATATGAGTTGATGCATGCTCTTTCTCAGCTCCTCGCCTCCGTTTTTGAACAGCCGACAGGTATTCTGTCATTACCTGACGGCTTGTGGTTTTTTAGCCGTTCCATCCTTACTTTGTGACACCTAGTTGGGTGCCGGAGCGTGTTTTTCATCATCAGCGAGCGGAGTCTCGGGTTCGTCTTCTCCCTCGCTAGTTGGAAATGACGAGCAGTGTTCCCTCCACAACTTAAGCTCACTATGTACGCCAGCTACCAGATCGCCATTATCGTTCCTACTGGAATCTGCTCCAGTATTGAAACCTTCCGTCATTAAAATAACATGAATTATGTATGGTAAACAGCAAGCAGCCAAGTTGACTGTTAATTATGACCCCCTATATTGTTCCCAAAATAATATTAATACTATTTTTTCGCGATATATACATATATTTCGGGAGATAGAGCCCGCTTCTTTTCCAGTATGGGGTGTGTTGTTTTAAATTGTTCCCATTACTTGGTCATCCTGCACGTTTTTGGCCGACTCCAAACGCATCTGATTAAGCAGATGACTTTTTTGCTGAGAAACATTTCATGGCAGAAACATAACCGAAAGGCTTGCCAAGCCATAAAATCAATTTGCTGTTAGTGGTTCGTTCGCTTTCAAAAAAGGAAGAATAAATATAGCCCGAAAATTTAACTCTAAAGCTAAGGCCACATTGAGCTGCACTACACTGAGCTGCAAAATATTCTTCGCATGTGTTCAGTCTGTTCTTGAAGCAGTGTGTTCTTATCTTAATAATACGCTTGCACAGCCACCGATTTTGGTCGCCCGATGCTGATGTCGTCGGACGTTCTCGTTTTTCACTGCCGATAAATTCGCTCATGTTCAATTTTATCGTCCGATAATTGCGTGCATTTACTGTGAAAATTTAATTATTTGTGCAATGGAGTGAAAAATGTATTAATTGTGTGCAAAACAGGCGCCCTTTATGAGATAAGCACATAAAAGCATAAACGCAAGCGTATTTTTTCGAAAAAGTAAAATGTAAGGGTACGCTTACACAGCCACCGATAAACCGAAAAATTTCAATCAGCTGATAAAATCGGCTAGGCCGGTGCCAAAATTGCAACCGATTATCGGAAGGCAGCTTATTTTTCTTACATTTTACTTTTTCACAAAAATACACTTGCGCTTATACTTTTATGTGCTTATCCCAAAAAAGGAGCCTGTTTCGCACACAATTAATAAATTTTTTAGTTCATCGCACAAATAATAAATTATTCACAGTAATTTAATAAACAGAATCGGACGATAAAATTGAACATGGGCGAATTTATCGGCAGTGGAAAACAAGAACGGCCGACAACAATTCTGTGATCGGTTGAAATGTACACACGCTTATTTAAACACATGTGTTTATTTTTATCGGACGATTCAGACCGGCATCGGACGATCAAAATCGGTGGCTGTGTAAGCGTGGCCTAAGAAAAAAGCAGCCGGCCGATAATCGGTTGCAATTTTAACACCAGCCCAGCCGGGTTCATCAGCTGATTGCAATTTTTCGGTTTATCGGTACGCTTACACAGTCACCGAATTTGATCACCCGATGCAGGTCGTAATCGTCCGATAAAAATAAACACATGTATTTAGATGAAGGTGTATACATTTCAACCGATCAGTGAATTGTTGTCGGCTGTTATCGTTTTTCACTGCTGATAAATTCCCGCGTGTTAAATTTTTTCGTCTGATAAATTGCGTGCATTTACTGTTAAAAATTAATGAAGAAGAGAAATATAATTAATTGTGTGCAAAACAGGCATACGCGCTAGCGTATTTTTGCGAAAAAGTAATATGTTCGAAAAAATGTTGCCGGTCGCAAATCGGTTGCAATTTTAATTCCATCCCGGCCGATTTCATCAGCTGATTGCAATTTTGGGTTTGTGCGATTTTAATCGCCCGATGCCGGTCGTACTCGTATAATAACAAGTAAGAAAGGCTAAGTTCGAGTGTAACCGAACATTACATACTCAGCTGCCAAATTACAGCTTGCAAAACTTTTAAATTACCTTCTTTTAAAAGTGCGCGGTACCACGCCCATTGTCCAAAATTTCACTAATTTTCTATTTTACGTCATAAGTTCAACTCACCTACCAAGTTTCATTGCTTTATCCGTCTTTAGAAATGAATTATCGCACCTTTTCGGTTTTTCGAAATTTTGGATATCGAAAAAGTGGGCGTAGTTATGGTCCTATTTCGTTCAATAAATAGAGATCTGAGATGAGTGCCTAGGAACTTACATACAAAATTTCATTAAGATACCTTAAAATTTACTCAAGTTATCGTGTTCACGGACCGTTATGCGAACAAAATTAATATACTCTGTGAGCTCTGCTCAGCTGAGTATAAAACTAAACACATGTATTTAAATGAGCGTGTGTTTATTTTAACCGATCACCGCACTTTTGTCGGCCGTTGTCGTTTTTCACTGCCGATAAATTGGCGCGTGTTCACTTTTATCCTCTGATAAATTGCGTGAATTTACTTTGAAAAATTAATAATTTGTGCGTTTGTCTGAAAAATTGATTAATTGTGTGCAAAATAGGTGCCCTTTATGGGATAAGTACACAAAAGCATAAACGCAAACGTATCTTTTCGAAAAAATAAAGTGCTAAGGGTTGGTTTCCTCGATAAGCGGTTCCGCTTTATTACGACCGCTAAAGAACGCCCGGTATACTCACCGTTTTCAGCGGCATCGCTTTCTTGGAAACTACGAACACTTACGGCAGACGATCCACAACATTTATTTTACATGCTTTTTTTTAGTTTTTCCTCTTTTTTTAACTGCACCTACAAAAGTAAAACATGTTCAAAAAATTTAAAATTCAAAAATGTTGTTTATTTTATAAATATTTGACAAAATGTTCACCGCTTTGACAATAGCGGTGGCAAAAAACCGTAATGAACCAGTTTCTACCGTCATGACGGCCGTAATATTTTGTGCCCTGCCGCTATATTACGTTACGGTGAACTTCACCGTGTTTTTAGTTTACACATAATTACTTTTACACTGCAACATTTTTGACAACATACTCTACTGCTATGTAACGGCCGCTAAATAGCGGCACCGCTTTCGAGGAAACCAAGCCTTTAGAGTATGCTTACACAGCCACGGCTGTGAAAAATTAATTATTTGTGCGATGGACTGAAAAATTTATTAATTGTGTGCAAAAACAGGCGCCCTTTATGGGATAAGCATAAAATAATAAAATCATAAATGCAAGCGTATTTTGGATAAAAAGTAAAGTGTAAGAAAATAAGCTGCCGGCCGATAATAGGTTGCAATTTTAACACCAGCCCGACCGATTTCATCAGCTGATTGAATTTCTTCGGTTTATCGGTGGCTATTTAGCGTACCCTAACTCCGGTGTTGTTGCTTACTCAAGTAACAGTTTTAAGTACTCCGAACACTCGTAGCAAAAAATGAGAAAAATATAATTAACCGAAAAATTACAAAGCGCTACGTAATCAAACTTTTCTTTTCAAATTCTATAACATGTATGACCATTCCGGAATACGTGATCTGAGCTCATTTGTTTTGCGTTTTCAACACCCAAATAATATTAAACTACAAAATTACACAATAAAATACTTTGGTGGTTTATGCTTGTATATATTTATGTCGATCTGTCCCATAATAGCCGTGTTTCTTTACATGCGTATACGTTTACATTTGCACCTACAAAAAGCGCTTCTCCTCGCTTAGATAATGCTTAGGAGACACAACTAGCGGCAGTGGTTAAGTAACTAGCTACAGCATAGGGTGTACCGAAAAGCGGAGACCCAAACCTATGTTGTATATGTTGAAGTGTATTTAAAGTTTGACGCTTAGCAGTCCATATAAAGTTTAAGCGTAAACGTCTACAGATGTAAAAAAGCACGGCTAATATTCTGCCCAGACAAAAACACAATTATTTTCTCTTATTACGGAGTTTTCAGCATTATTCACAGTCCTCATGTGCTCTGATGTATTTAATTGTAACAACTTCAGGATTCTGAATCTTTACGAAAATACATGTCTTTGGGTACAACTATCGACAAGTTCAACCCAATCAATCAATCAATCAATTTTATGTGGGAAATTTAAGTTGCAATATTAGCTGTGTTTTTTTCTACATCTATAGACGTTTGCGCTTAAACTTTATAAGGACTGCTAAGCGTCAAACTTTATTACTCTTCTGAAATTGCTGCGCTTAAGTTTAGTACTACAAATTTCAATACGTATTATAATCAAATGCATCTGAAATACACTAATTCTATGTATCACCTCTAAAATTGGTGTGTGTCCACTATTCATAGCAACTGATTCAGGTATATGTTATACGCTATGGCGGCCACCAGAGATTTGTGTCTACGCTTTTTGGTACAACATGTTCTGTAGCTAGTTACTTAACCACTGCCTCTAGACGGTCTCCTAAACATTACCTAAGTGACGATAAATGTGTAAAAAAACACGACTGTTACCAAATTTCGAAATTTAAAACTTTCTTTTCATGAACTGTGATACTCTTACGGGAAAGTCAGATAACCTGGGCTATAGGGTCGTTCAAGCCCTATAAGTCTCCGGGCCCGGATGGAATCATTCCTGCGCAGCTTCAAAGGTCTTTGGGGATTTCCTGCCGCTGGTTGGCCATCATATATACTAACTGCCTCAGGCTTAACTATATCCCGAAGTCTTGGCACACGGTTAGGGTTATTTTCATTCCGAAGGCCGGCAGAAGCTCTCATGTATCACCTAAGGATTTCAGGCCAATCAGTCTCTCGTCGTTTCTTCTTAAGACGTTTGAGCGGTTGATTGACCTGTACCTACGGGAAAGGATACCTCGGGGGTTACTGTCGGCTTCACAACATGCGTACTGCAAGGGCAGATCGTCGGAAACGGCTCTCCTTTCGATTGTAAAGCAAATAGAGGTGTCCCTAGAACACAAAGAGTATGCTCTGGGTGCCTTTCTAGACATCGAGGGAGCTTTTAACAATGTCTTACCGGGGTCAATCGAAAGAGCTCTGGTGGGTTTAGGAGTCGAGGCGGCTCTGGTTGAATTTATTAGCAAACTTCTATGCGGCAGAATTGTCGCAGCGGAGTGGGGAGGGGCCATAATTAAGAGGAAGGTGTGCAGGGGCACGCCACAGGGGGGTGTCCTATCTCCTCTCCTCTGGGTTGTGGTAGTCAACGAGCTTCTTGTGGAGCTGGAAGCCAATGGTTGTCGGGTGGTTGCCTATGCAGATGACCTCGCTATCCTAGTCAGAGGCAAATTTCTGGGCGCCCTGCGCGATGTTCTTCAGGGCTACCTGGATACTGTGGCTAGGTGGGCTGAATCATGTGGATTGGCGGTCAACCCGGGAAAAACGGAATTGGTCCTTTTCACAAGAAGATATAAGGTGCCCGATTTCAGAACTCCCTCGATTGCAGGGGTACCGTTGGTACTTTCTGATAGGGTTAAATATTTGGGGATTGTTTTGGACAAGAAACTGTCCTGGAGACCCAATGCGGAAGATCGGGCCAGGAAGGCCGCCATTGCCTTGTACTGCTGCAGAGGAGCTATCGGAAAGAGATGGGGACTCTCGCCAAGAATAGTACACTGGCTTTATGAGATGGTAGTCAAACCGATTCTGCTATATGGGGTGCTGGTCTGGTGGAAAGCACTGGACACGGCGAGCACCTCCAAAATGTTAGTGTCAGTGCAACGGACGGCGCTGATCGGTATCAGTGGCGCTCTCAGAACAACGCCTACCTTGGCACTGAACGTCATGCTGAACATATACCCAGTAGATATTGCGGGAAAGGCGGCCGCGGCAAGGTCGTTGGTCAGGCTTCGTGATATGGGATATAGACTTTCTGACCGCGGACACTCTAGCCTTCTTACCAGTTTCGACTTCATCCCGGACAGAACGGACTACTGTATGCCGATAACAGCTCCCTATACAACCTTCACCCCAGTTATTCCAGAGAGAGAGGATTGGGGAAGAGGAATTATCTGGGGCATGGGACCGGTTAACTTGTTCACGGATGGGTCAAAGCTGGATGGAAAGGTTGGTGGGGGGGTCTTTTGTCAAGAGCTAAATTTAAGCCGCAAGTTTAAGTTGGCTGATCACTGCAGTGTATTCCAAGCGGAAATTGCTGCGATTAAGGATGCGGTGGATGGAATGCTATCCAGTGCTACCACGGTTAGGGAATTTAACATCTACTCTGATAGCCAATCGGCTATCAAGGCCTTGAGCTCAACTACAGTGCGATCGAGGGTGGTCTGGGAGTGCCTGACCTCGCTTGCGATTGCATCGAATTATTTTACAATTAAGATTATCTGGGTCCCGGGCCATAGTGATATCCCGGGTAACTGTCAAGCGGATCTCTTAGCCCGCATCGGTACAACAGAACCGGATGAAGATGGCTGTAGGGACTTCGGGATCCCGCTGGCCACCTGTGGATTGCTCCTCCATAGCTGGGCCTCGAATCAGCTCAGCAAACGTTGGGCGGATACCACGTCTTGCAGGGTAGCAAGATCTTTCTGGCCGAAAGTGGATGGCAGGAGGTCTGCTGAAATAATTGGGTTCACTAAGGCTCACCTATCAATGGTCATTGGGGTTTTGACAGGGCACTGTCCCATGGGTATCCATGCGGTACGTCTCAATATACTGGAAACCCCATCCTGCTGCAGCTGTATGGAGGATGATGAGGTGGAATCACCAAATCACTTTATGCTTGATTGTCCAGCTTTTGCCAGAATTAGGCGAAAGTACTTCGGTCGCGACTCACTTGGATCTCCCGAGGATATATCCAAAGTTGAGATCGGTATCATTCGGAGCTTTATCGTTGCTACCCAACGATTCTCTAAGTAGCTGGATCTAGGTCACCGTTATTTTTGGTGTATGTGGTATCACAACGGACCTTCGTGTTGTCCAAGTGAGCTATCCTTATCAGGGCAGCTACCACCTAACCTATCCTATCCTATACTCTTAGAGATGCGGACTTCATTTAGGACCCATTTGACACCTACAAATCAACTCAAGTTTTAAAATCATGGTACATTCATGATTCAATTACACTAAGTTTCGCAAGTAGCTTTTTTGAAAAGGTGACACTCCGCACTCATGGTTGTTATTAAGAAGAAATGGAGAAGGGGAAAAATGAAATCGCCTTTTTCAAAAAGGCACAAATTCGACAAAAATCTGCTTTGAGATATGACGATTTATAAAGCTTTCGCCAAAGGCTTTGGTAGAGAATATGGCCGTAATAAAAACCTGTTAGTCACATTTGACACTGCGGGAATATGATGGTGTGCATAACGCGTCATAGATAAATTCTAAGATGGATATATGAAATGCGGTTTAGGAGCTGAAAGCTTCTCAGCGATTTTAGCTGTCAGCCCGTCTTTCAAACTCGGCTAGTATCTTCCAAGCTGAAGTCCTGGGGTCTTATCCTGTAACTATATTCGAAGAAAAATGCGTTTCAAAAGCTTTCAAATCACAACAATTTTTTCGAATAGAGATACATTAAAACACACCTGAGTACTTACCCAAGCAGCGCTCATGACGCTTAACTACCCCATCCCTTTGTCCAAGATTGTCTGCAGCTGCAAGAGGTAGTCTTAGGCTGCAGCTAACTTTTTAAGAAAATAAACCTCCGGGAACATTACCACAATCACTGACCACTGGCCTGCGTGGAGAAACAACGGGGATCCCTTTTTAAAGCATTGACATGAGCTGCGTCGAGGAGAGCTGCAATTAAACAGTCACGCACAGCCTTTAGCTATGCCCAGTTTGAGCACACGCTAGTTTTCAAACTATTGGCAGTTGCAAACAGCCGGAGCTTCCGGAAACTGCTTAGTACTCCGTAGATGAGATCTGGAAGTTCAAAAGTCCGAGTCAAAGGTTTAATGAAGAGCGCTGAAAAAACTTTTGACCAGCAGCAAGATAGTACATCAAAACAGCACCTCGCTCTTTATTCCCGATATTTAGCATACGGGCGGCATAGCAACCAGGATTTGCGCTTATTTGTGGCATCTGCACAATAATTACAAAGTGCAAGTACTAAACATTGTTCCAAATTGCGTTTTTATTTGTTATTTACACAAAAATTTACAGCAAAATTATTAAATTGTTCACGAATGTTATCAAAAGAAACTATCAAAACTAAAAAGTGTACCCAATTAAATTTTTTTTCTGAAAAGTAAAACTTTCAGTACTGTTTTAAAGTTTTGTTTATTATTCAGAAAGGGGTTTGAAAACAAACAACACTTTTCGTTCTTAGTAGCGACTTGGGAGTTTGGAATGTGAAAAGCACAGGGTGGTCTAAGGTTACATGGGTAACCTTTAATAATTAAACCATGGGTATATTATTTAAAATTTAACGATAAATTTATTCCAAAATTGATGCTTCTAATCCATGGTGGAACCATTCAAGGTGGGAGCACGGATACATAGTGTTACGAATATTAGCAAAACTAAGGAGTGCTGCCGTCTCTAAGCCGATGCTAAGCAGTGACGTGAATGCACATCAATAATTCAATCATTATGTATCTACATAAACGAAACAATAGCTGCGTCTACATATATGTACCATGTACATATACGAGCAGCGGAGAGTCAATGCACTAACACATGCATATATCTGAGATACTCCTATAAGTATGCAATGAGAAAAACTATAAAATTGTGAAATTGTAGTTACAGCTGAGAAGTTTGAGAGCTACTGGACTAGTAGATTCTGGAAGCGCCTAGAAGATGTATAAAATTGTGCAATTTTAGTTACAGCTGAGAAATTTGAGAGCTACTGGACTAGTAGATTCTGGAAGCGCCTAGAAGATATATAAAATTGTGCAATTGTAGTTACAGCTGAGAAGTTTGAGAGCTGCTGGACCAGTAGATTCTAGAAAATGCGAACGAGGAAAGCAAAGAGTATAAAAGGCGACAGATGTAGAGGCGCTGTATTTCAGTTTGATTTGAGTTGTCAAGCAGTTATGACTAAGAGCAATAGCAGTATTATTTTGAAAGTCAGTTTCCTTTAAGCTATCTGTTTGGTTATTAAGCTATTCGTTGCACAGTTTGAGTGTTATTGTGAAGTATTTTAATAAAGGCCATTTTTCCATTATTCAATATTAGAGTTATTTATTCAACCGAACGATACGAACCTAGCAAAAGGGCAAATAAGAAGATTTGCAGAAAATTCGTTACAATTGGTGTCAGAAGAGGAATTGTTGAATAAATTCTAGAGGACAACAAGGACATGGCAAAGTTAAGTGAATTGAAGATCCCGCAACTGAAGAAGGAGTTGGAGAACCGTGGATTGAATACAACCGGCATTAAACTCGAACTTCAGGCACGACTACGAGAGGCAATGGAATTAGAAGGAATTGACGTGGAAGAGTATGTCTTTCATCTTGATGGCGATGAGACAACAAAATTGGAGGAGAAAAATGAAACACCGCAGACAATGGCGAACACAGACTTGAACATTATATTGGCTGCAATATCGGCACAAATGTCCGAAATGTCATCACAAATATCCACCAACATGTCATCTCAACTGGAATCGCAAAAGACAGATATAACATCTAAGATGGAAACATAACTAGAAGAACAGAAAACGTATATGTCATCACAATTGGAATCGCAGGAGACACGTATAACATCCAAGATGGAAGCACAGGAGACACGCATAGCCGAAATATCGTCGCAAATGTCATCTCAACTGGAAGAGCAGAAGACATATATGGCATCCCAGCTGGAATCACATGAGACACGTATTTCAGAAATGTCGACACAGATTACATCAAGGATGGAAACACAACTGAAAGAGCAAGAGGCACGTATATCATCAAAACTCGAAGCGCTTTTGGACGAGAAAATAACGCAGTTTGAAGAAAAATTCGAGGCAGAGGTGGATGCTTTGAGAGGTCGTATACAGGAATTGCAACTAATTCGCCCAGTTGTTTCAGCAAGCAATACGAAGGTAAAAACTCCAACTTTTGACGGCTATGTTCCTTTCCAGGTGTTTAAGATTCAGTTTGAGAAGACCGCAGCAGTGAACAACTAGAGTGCAGAAGATAAAGTTGCTGCACTATTCGTGGCATTGAAAGAATCTGCTTCTGAAATCCTACAGACTATTCCCGAGGGAGAGCGGAACAACTACGAAACGTTGATGGTCGCTCTAGAGAGACGATACGGAACTGAGCATAGGAGACAGATATCCCAAATGGAGTTGCTGAACCGCTTCCAGAGGCCTGGTGAAACATTGCAAGTGTTTGCGTCGGATATTGAAAGGCTAGCACATTTAGCGAATGCGGACTCACCCGTGGAATACACTGAAAGGGTAAAGATTCAGAGCTTTATAAATGGTATACGGGACGTCGAAACAAAGCGAGCTACATGCAAACCCAAAGCCAACATTCGCAGATACGGTGTCACAAGCTCTGATTCAGGAAACAGCGTCGCTTCTATGTAAGCCAGTTTTCAAAGCACGCCGTATGGAAGTAGAAAGGCCAGAGTGTGTAGACGCAATATTGGAGGCGCTGAAAGGATCGCAAAAGCGGAGTGAAAAGTTACCAAATACTTCAAATGCGGGAAGTCCGGTCACATTGCATGTCATTGCGATCTTGGTCCTAATAGTTCCAACAATGTGGGTGGCCGTAAACGCAAAGCTGGAGGAGATGAGCAAGAGCGAGTAAGAGGTAGAGATCGAGAGCTAGATCCAGCTATTGAATGCCCTGTGATATCTGTGTCGCAAATTGGTAGAAAATCGAGCAGTCTTACCGTTTCCTTTAAGCTATCAGTTTGGTTATTAAGCTATTCGTTGCACAGTTATTGTGAAGTATTTTAATAAAGGTCATTTTTTCCATTATTCAATATTGGAGTTATTTATTCAACAGTTTAGCGATACGAACCTAGCAAAAGGGCAAAGAAGAGGATTTGCAGAAAATTCGTTACAATAGCTACAAACATAAATAAAATCTCCATGTATTTTGTTTTTGTAAATCGATGGACTAATGTCTAAATAGTACTGCACTGGAAGTTGGTGTATGAAATCATGTTAAAAAAGTACAATCCAGCTGTCACCGTTCTGCCACCTTGTATATGGGGTTCCGCCATGTTATAACCTTTTCGTACATTGAAGATCAAGCTAACGGCAATTACACGGCTCAAGTATCCTTTTGCCAATTATCAATTTGCACAAGGATTTGCCCCGTGTGTGCACTGGTTGCGCTATTTGCGCTGAGAACTGCGCTAAAATCAAAACGATTTTGATATTTACGCATGTCTGCAAATATTGCACATGCTTTTTTCTTCGCGTGTGGTGAATGTTACACAGTTTACCTGTGGTTTCTGATAATATAACATCAGTAATTGTTGCTTAAAAATGTTAATATCGAAGGCGTAAGGACCATCTCTAGCTTGTAACAGGAATGCACACAAATTCAATAATACATAATAATTTTTTATACAATTAGAACACGTTTCATTTGTTGCGCTAGTTGAAAAATGAATATTGCGCAGTGCTGCAATGAGTAGAGCTGGTCTTGCAACTAAAATATAAAAATTATAAATACAATGGTGCGAGTTTTTCGACTTATACTGTGAATTACCAGCACTGTGGAAAATAAATAGTGTTTTTTTATACTTATAGTGCCTTTTTTATACAATTAAAACACATGTTTCATTTGTTGCGCTACATTAAAAATGAATATTGCTTCAAAGCAAAGATAACGTACGGCGTTTCATTGTTTTTCGTCTGGCTTTGTCAAAGCGTAGGCACGCAACCAAAGCATTTCTGTAAATTTTTCGATACTTCGCCCGACAAATGAATTAAGGATTTACCCAGCCAACCAAAGCGTCTGTGTAAATCCGCCTTAATTTTTGTAGCTGTAAAAGTCGCCTGCAAATAAAATGGTGCTGTAAGTCCAAACAATTCAAACTCCTATATGACACTACTTTATTTTCTAAGTATTCATCTTGTATTTTCTCTTATATTTTTTGTCGAGAGCGCCAGTAAGGTTTCAGTACTGGTGTAAGTGTGTGAACTATATTTAAAAAAAACTAACGAAATACAAGAAAAATACAACGTAGTTCATTAAAAACAAACAAGCCAGTTTGTATTTCGATAGGGTTTTTTGACATTAGGCCGTTTTTTCTTTATTTTTTCAGACAAATGAAAATTTTGTTTTTAGTTTCAAAATTTTGTGCTTAAAAACACAACTAAATTCAAAGTGTAAATTGTGTGTGCAAATGAGTTTTCAATAAGTGTACATTTTTCGGTTTTTCATAGTTAAGGAATTGACCTCCAGATTCTTGTGTTACACAAATATAGTGAACTTGGGTACAGAAATTCAAATTAAAAAATTTTTCACAATAATTTGAAAAACTCTACGTTTTCTCTGCTACACTTAAAGGAGTAACCTTCCATAATAAATTAAACTTTCAATGAAAATCAATAACTCAGAACTGAACATTTTTCGCCATGATATAAAATTAAAATGCTGTGGAACAGGAGCAACACTTTTGTGACTACATAAACTCTGTTTCAATCTTTTACATCTCTGCACAGAACCCTAATTGACCGTTTTCAACCGTAACAACAATGGCAACCCAGATTTTCCCGTTATGCTCACCAAGCGAGTGCCTGTCAGAAAGAAGTCAACACACTTGCACTTGTACACTATGTTGTGACATTTTTCATATAGATGCGTTTAACACAGGCTTATGCATTCCAATAACATCGCCACAATCAACCAAGATGTTGCGTTTGTAAATATGAAGGAACTTCAGACTTGGCAATTGAAGTTTATTACGCCTTGCCCATTCACATACAAAATTTCGCGAAGCACTGTTGTAAACATTCTCTCTATACAACAAAAATACTTGCTAACATATTTTGTGTTGTATTCGATTTTAATACTGCAGTTTTTAATTGTGAAAAATGTTAGAAAATTTACCAACTAGTGGGAAAAATAATTTGACTTGCAAAGTGTGCCAACACCCTTAGCCAAAGCAAATGTCAAATTCTTCTTCTTATGATTTGCTTGGAACAAAATTGGGGAGTTTGCTACTTTTCAATATCAGATGGCGCTAGTGTCGCTCATTCTAGCATTCTCCATAAAAATACATGCAATCTATTCATAATGCATAAGCATGTGTTAAACTCATCTATATGAAAAACTGCTTATGTGTCGGAGCTGTCATGTATGGGCAGTCTAAGGCCTTACTGAGCTGCACGACACTGCGCTTCACTTTTTTGCCTATTAGATCAACATTGCCGCGCCGCGCAGTGCTGCTGTCGCTGGGTGTGAATTGCTTCATAAGAATACACGAAGAATATATTGCCGCGCACTGTAGTGCTGAAATACCTTATAAATTGTGTAAACGTATAAATTTATCTAGTGCGTAAACGAGCTGTCAAATTTTGTATGAAAAATCATTTTCACAATTTGTATAAATTTACGCGCACATTTCATTGTGTAAACGCGGTAAACTCAAAGGAATGCAACCTTGCAGACATTGCAGCAGGCATTTTCATCAGAAATCTCCAACATCAGCAAGTAAAGGTGTTTTAGTTTTGATTTTTCGCTTAATCTTAGCATTTTTTAATTTTTATAACAATCAAAAAATTTTGTTTGGCAATAATACAGCTGATAAACAATCAAGTTTATCAAGAGTATTACTAGGTGCGTTCATATAAAACAATGTCCAAATATCAATAAATTTAAGAAATTATTATATAACTATTGCAAAGCACTACCATTTAGATAATGATCTCATACATACATGTACCTAATTTAGGTCTACAAGACTGTAAATAATTAAATAAATAAATAAAATATAACCGCGTGTGTAAGTGGATATAATTTTACACCTTATAAGTTCATATGCTTTCATGACTCCCTAATACAATCCGATTTATCTGTGGAGTGCCTAAATCCAGAGATCCCAATATTCAACGCAGAATCGATATTCGTGTACCTTCTCGAATGTTATATGCTTAATATACCGGCTTTAAAGTCCATAAAAAGTTTAACGTTTTTAAAATCTCAGCTCTCGTTGCCGAAAATGTCTTATCAGTATCATCAGATAGCAAGCTTGCTGGAAAAAGTAAATGAATCTAATATAAACGTTAGCAGATAAAATAAAAATAAGTTTTTTCTCAGATGACTTCTAGCGATAAAGATTTTCGCTTTATGGCTACAAACGACTTGATGACTGAATTGCAAAAAGACAGCATTAAACTGGATGATGAGTCTGAAAAGAAGGTCGTGCGGATGATATTAAGGCTATTGGAGGATAAAAATGGAGAGGTTCAAAACCTCGCAGTAAAATGCTTGGGCCCGTTAGTAAACAAAGTAAAAGACAGCCAAGTAGACACTATTGTTGATTCGCTGTGCTTGAATATGATATCAAACATAGAACAACTGCGAGATATATCCAGCATTGGTCTAAAAACCGTAATTTTGGAACTGCCGCAGTCGTCTAATTCCTTAGCACCAAATGTTTGCCAGCGGATAACTGGAAAACTGAATGATGCAATAGAAAAGGTATTACTTATGGCTTATAAAACTTTCGGGTAATTGTTTACTTTAGCTCACAACTGCTAAAACCCGACCAGAAATATTGGGAGAGGTGTCAAAAGACGCGTTTTGATCCCAGGACCACGAATCCGAGAGCGGAAATTCAAAATTTTATTTCTAAAAAATAACCCTAGGCTACGCCATGCCAATTCCGGGTATGTGGTATAACCGTGGCTACCGCCTGTGATGTCCTTCTGCGTAGTACACCCTTCTGCGTACCTTTTGACGTGGAATTACCTCTATAGTTATTATTTGCACCAAAATAAAATTATACGGTTGAACTCACCATAAACACCACTACCGATACTCATATAAATTATTTTAATTTGACAGATGTATGTATTCTGCAGACTACGCAGAAGGACATTATCGTGGCGGTAGCCACGGTTATACCACACACCCGGACTTGGCATGGTGTAGCCCAGGGTTATTTTTTATAAGTGCGGCCGAAGGCCGCCTATGCAGAAATGTGTTCTACGCAGAATTAAAATTAAAATTTTAAAAATTTCCACCAAAAAAGAGCTTTTTCAAATTTTTGGTAAATAAAGACTAGAAAAGTAAAAGATATATATACATCAGATGAAAGGTATTTTTATAAGTTGTTTTTCGATTTTTTAATTTTTGAAATCCTTCTACTAGTTTCGGAGATATTCTGATTTGATAAATTCATAATTTCGCCTTTTGACATGGAATTATCCCCAGACCTTTCATTTGCACCAAAAAGAGATACCGTTGGATTCAGCATAAAATTCTCTATAAAGTCTGATTTTTTTTTTTGACAAATGTATGTATTCTACACTTAAGCCATTTAAATTTATGTTGAGCCACCATCGCCTTGTGTTAATCCTAGTTGATTTTTTCGTTAATTCATGCAAATTAGATTATGTTGATATACTAAATATAAAAAGTAAAGTGATGTGTGCGCTTAAAAGATTGTAATCGCGCGGGAACAATATGTATCACACAAATCTGTTTTTCGTGGATAACTTAAACGGGTAAAAAAAGTTAACTTCCCCTTTCGGATTCTTAATCTAGGCGTGAATACGCGTCTTTTGCTACCTCACTCGACAATTTTGGCCCAAATTTCGGTGGGTGCCATAAACTGTACTACAACCAAGGAAATTTACGTTAGTTAGTTATTTATTTATTACGGCTTAAAGCCTAATTCAAGATACAAATAATACTATTCTATCTTATAGGTAGAGTTTTACAAAATTCATATAATTTTGCATTAAAAACTAAGATTTCATTGCAGTTTTTAATTTCCAATGGGAGCTGGTTGCAACCCTTTAGACCTTTGTAAAAAATGTTTTGCTTATCTATTTCTGTTCGAAAAAATGGCAATTTAAAATTATGTCTATTTCTAGTATTTATATTGTGTGTTTGCTCCAAGAACTACGTTACTACTTAAATATTCAGGTACATTTCCATGTTTTATATTAAATATCAATTTCATGGTATGAAAATAAATTTTTTTGTTTGACAGTCAACCAGTTCAACTTTCTTAACATATCAGCCGTTCTAGCATCTCTACGTTTTTTAAGAATAAACCTCATACATCTATTTTGAAGCTTTTGTAGCTTATCAATTTCTTTGTCCGCTATTATGAATAATATCGATGGGCAATACACAAAATGTGGTTCAATAATAGATTTATAAATAATTATTTTATATTTTTCTTGTATATACTTGGTAGATCTTTGCACAACACCAATCTTTTTCGCGACTTTGGCAACTGTGTAGTTTATATGTTCTCCAAATTTAAGTTTGTTGTCAATTATAATCCCTAAATATTTTATGCTATTAACTTTTTGTATCATTATTTATTTTTAGCCCACTTAAGTCCTCATCATTAATATTTTTTCTTGTTATGACCATATTTTTGGTTTTGTTTATATTAAGCTTTAGCCTATTCGCACATAGCCATGTGTATAAATTGTTGAGATCATTTTGCATTTTTAATACCGCAGTAGTAATATTATTGTCACTGATCATAAGTAATGCATCATCCGCAAATAGTTTGATATCACAGTCTTGTATCGCATTAACTATATCATTTATATATATTAGGAACAATATTGGTGCCAGGACCGATCCTTGTGGTTAGCCTATGGGCACTTCCAATACATCAGATATCGCTGTTTTTATAACAGTTCGCTGTTTCCTATGTTTTAAATAACTGCGGACCAAGCAAGCTCTATGTCTTTAATACCAATTTGTTGAAGTTTCTTGATAAGGATTTCCCTATCTACCGTTTCGAAGGCTCTTCTAAGGTCAAGAAAGGCAGCAACCACCACCTTATCATTTAGATCATCTTTCCACTCCAATATCACAAAGTTAAGAGCTGTTTCACACGAATGTTTTTTCCTACAACCCGACTGTTGATTGACAAGTATTTTGTTTGAGTATAGATATTTTACCAATTGATTCTTAACATAAACTTCAAGGATTTTAGCGGCACTTGGTATGGTGTTTATGGGTCTAAGCTCTTCTGGCTGTATTGTATTTTTAATTTTTTCAACTGGAATCACCGTTGACATTTTCCACATTTTTATAACTTCATCAGTCGTTACTTTAGGAAACTTAAATTCAGATTTGGCTTGACTACCGCTGAGTGCTATATCGAAATATTCTATATTGTTATTTATTTCTAACACACTATTTATAAAAAATTTGTTAAGGCCATTTGCCAAGGCAAGTTCATCTTCTACGAACTATCGCTTTATTAATACTATCGTTATCCCGCGCCAAGCAGACCGTCGATTTAAGGTACTTCCACATATCTTTGGCGTTGTTTTCATTCATTATAACTTTATTTTCCATGTATTTAATTTTCTTTATTTTAACTAGGTTTTTATACATTTTATTAATATTTTTGTTTTCTTCACACAGTCCTGTCTGTATAGCACATGTATACAAATAAAATGTATGTTTATTTATTTGTGCAAGTTCTCTATCGTACTACTTATTCATTAGTTTTATATTTACTTCTTTTTCATAGGTTGAATTTTCCATCACTTGCGTTAAAATGTGGTTCACAAGTTCAACTTTATCATCTATTAATACATTTTCATTGAAAGTAAAATTGAAGGACCTAAGTAGGTTTAATAAACTTTCATTACTATATTTATGCCAAGCAATTATTTTCTTAATCACTCTCATCTTATATGATTTAAATATTTGAACATTGAACATTATTGTTTCATGATCAGAAATTCTGTATGCTTGCAAAGATTTACACTTTATTTCTTCACAATTTGAATATATGAGATCAATTCTAGATTCAGTTGTATCCGTTATTCGTGTATTAAAATCCACTTTTTGAACCATACCCATCTCGGAAAATATTTCATTCAGTTTTGTACTGTATGTTGATATGTGATTCATGTTGATATTAAAATCACCAACTAGTATATTGTGGTTACTTTTTTCATATTTATAAATTAATATTTCATTTAAATAGTCTAGGTAGGCTGCATCACTTGTGCTGGGCAAGTGGTAGAGTACCCCTACCATTATATATTATATTAAAATTTATTTCTCTATGTACATATATTAGTACTCCGCCAGTATGCCTACTGTGGGAATCACATCTTATCATGTTAAAAGATGCTATTTCTAATTCATTATCTTCAATATCTTTTGTTGTACACGTTTCAGAGCATAATAAGATTGCCGGCTTGAGAACTTCTGCCGTCACTTCCAATTCACTTTTATTCGAAACTATACTATTTACATTTTACATTTTTATATATTGTTATCAGCTTTTGCAGACTTGCTTTTTCGATTAACTTTTGCGGGAATATAATCCTAAAGTTGATCTGTAACTTCTGAGTAGTGCGTTAGTTGCTAATAGCCAAGCCTATGCTCTTTTGCACTTAAGTGCTTTAAATAAACCGGACATTGTCGGCTATTACACAAGTGATTTACATCTAGCCCTAAGTTTAATTTTTCATTGGCCTTTATGCAATTTATACACTTGTTTATAGGCGTTTCATTACACTCCGTGGTTTTATGTTTACCCAAACATTTGCTGCACACCTCATCACTTTTACACTCGGTCGCTTTATGGTTGTATTCTTTACATTTGAAACATGTTGTCACATTAACACCATCCTGCAAAACCTGCATCTTTCCCATCCTACGTCTAGTTTATCTAACTTCATAACGTTGGTAAACATATCTTCATCCACCTCTACAATTGCATTATAGTAGTTTTTGTTGTTTGTTTTGGCAACGTATTGTTTAATAATTTTTAATTCGCCCTGCTCTCGGCATTTGTTTTGGTTCTTTAAACACTATTAATTCATTATTATTTTTTTCAAAGTGCAAACCAGTTATAAATATTCTTGGTTTATAGTCCCGTGGGATCTTTATTTCATATTCATCACTTATTTGTTTGTCCATAATTTCTTTGATTTTATCTCTTTCACTTTCATTTATACTATCAATCACCATAACACCATTTTGGTCTGCTTTGATATCAGTGATTTTTAGCTCTTTAGGGTTAATTTTATTGTTTAAATCTTTTTTTGTTTTTTCACTAGTTTGTTTTGTTTTCGGCTTCACAATGATAGGAGTGCGTTTCTTAAATTCCGGCACGTCCCTGCTTGTATGCATATTATCACTCATTTTCAATGCATTTGCATATGATTTTTGCTGTTGCGTCACACTGCCTTTATCTTTCACTATTGTTTTTATTTCGCTACATAATTTTTCATTTTCATTTCCCACTACTTCCACTTGTTTTATCATTTGCTCTGCTACCTCCCGCACTTTCTTTATTTCTGCTGCATTTTTTAAGTACATTTCTTGGTGCATTTTTAGGGTCGCTAACTTTTCATTATACTTATCATCCATCGCTTTCATTAGATCTTTTAGCTCTCCCTTGCTGGTTTGTATTGCCCGTTCAAATTCATTTTTATATTCTTTTAAGTATATATTATTTTTGTTAACACTCCCTTGCATGTCTCTTACAACTAAGTCAACATTATTTATTTTTATTTTATTTATTTAATTTTATACAGTCTTGTAGACCTAACTTACTTGTATATCTATGAGATCATTATCTGAAAGGTAGTTCTTTGCAATAATTATACAATAATTTCTTAAATTCATTGATATTTTGGCCTAGACATTCCTGGAGGCAAAAATTCATATTATCACTTAAAAATACGAGATCTAATATTCCTTTAAGACTGTTATTAAAACTGTTAATCTGACTAAGGTCACATCTTGAGAAGCCGTCAATCAAATAGGTTTCAGCAAACGCATTTGAAGACATAGGAAGAAGCCCCCGACTATTATCAAAAGTAGACCATTCTAGATTACTGAGGTTGAAGTCGCCAAAAACGCAAACATTTTCATGACTAGATGCTAAGGCTAAAATATTATCAACATGCTCTTTATAAAGTAAATCGCTACTAGTAGGCGGTACATAAGAAACACAAATTAAAAGTTTAGAAACTCCATGTACAGAAACGCAAAGCATATCTAAAAGAGAATCAGCATTCGGCAATGGCACCAGAGTCGCTCGATATTTTCGCCGAATCGCAATTAAAGCGCCTCCTCCTCTAGACAGACCAGTTTTTAATGCATCGCGATCTTTTAGAAAAACGCAGAATAAATTTTCATCGAAAAATTCACCATCCATAAAAGTGTCATTTAGCCAGGTCTCGACAATAACAAAGATGTCAAAATCCAAGTTTGAACTCATCGTATATAGTGAGTCAGACTTGGTCCTTGGCCTGATACGTTTTGAAAATAAATTTTAGGATCCTTGTAAGAATGAATATTAGCTACATCCCGCGTCGAGGTTTGTATAGAAATGTTTAAACGGTTCCTTGTACCATCTGACCCAACCGATTGCCATTGGACATCGGTTGGACCTCGTCGTTTTTTGAACGAAAATTAAAAGGACGCAAGGCAATGTTTGAAGGCCATAAGTCAGGCTTAGGTAGTACACTTTCCTCAACACCCAATTTAAAATTAATATAACGCAGAGAATTGGGATCCACGCCAATCTTCACCAACGGAAAACAAACAATGGAGTTAACATCAATGCCAGTATGTTGAGAAATATGAAGTTTTATTTTATCGGATGTGACCGAGGCAGAGAAAGGCGAAATGGACGTCCCAAATGTCGACCATTTTGAACATCCACGTCGATGGCACTACGCTACCGACTGTCATACACCCCAAAATCTTGGGTGTGACGTTTGATCCGGATCTACATTTTGGTGAGCACGCAGCCGCAATTGTTCCGAGAATTCAGAGCCGTAACAAAATCCTCAAATCCCTCGCTGGCAGTACCTGGGGAAAAGATAAAAAAACGCTCATGACTACATACAAAGCAATTAGCCAGCCGATTACGTGCAACGCGTCACCCATATGGTCGCCAAGCCTAAAAATTACCCACTGGAAGAAGGTACAGGCCTGCCAAAATACTGCTCTCAGAATTGCCACGGGCTGTCTTCTTATGTCCCCAGAACACCATCTGCATAATGAGGCGAGAATACTCCCTATCAGGGAGAGAAATGAGATGCTGACCAAACAGTTCCTGTTGAATACCCAGAAACCTGGGCATCCCAACAGACATCTGATTGATGAACCAGATCCGCCTAGGGGCTTAAGGAGTCATCTCCGTAAGCATTTTGAGAAAATACGGCACCTGAGAACCCAGCCGTATGAAGCGAAAAAACACAAGCAGGTCCTTGGTGAACTCCATAAACAGGCGTCGGACCTTTATGCCGGGAATTGCCCGGTGAATCCAGTACTCAAAGAAAAGTATCCAAAACTCGCGAAAGAGGAACGCATACTCCCTAGGGAAACGCGTGTCACTCTTGCTCAACTTCGTTCTGGATACTGTAACAGGTTAAGCTCTTACCTATCCAGAATCAACCCCGACATACAAAATGTATGCCCCGCTTGAAATGTGTCCCCACATGACACCAACCATCTCTTTAATTCTAATGTGGAACCAACGCCTCCAACACCCCTTTCCTTATGGTCCACCCCCGTTGAAACAGCAACTTTCCTTGGACTCCCGTTAGAGGATATTGATGACAATTTGTGATCGGTCGCGGCTGTTAGGTGGGGCGAAGCATTGCTACAACAACAACAACAACATCATTAGATTTTAAATATAACCTCCTCGTTAGCTTCCTGAGTCTCTATCTCACATTAATGACGGTATTTAGACGATTTTTATATTGGTTTTGACCATGTTTTAAAACAAACTCCAAAAACAAAATTAAACACGTCCGCCCCGCTCGAATGGCAATAACACATGGATGCAGGATTGCAAATCCGAAAACGCAGTTCAACAATTTTGGATCTGTCAAGAGATATTTGCAAAAACAAAATTAAAAATTTTCATGTGGTTGTTGTAGTTTTGAGAATAAAAGTGTTTTGTGCGGATATAGGTTGGCTTTATAACGGGTGTTGGACCTATCCAGAGTCATCTTTTGTAAGCGCGGCCGAAGGTCGATAATGCAGAAAAGTGTTCAGCGCAAAAATACCTATGGATCGAGCCTCCAAAAGTTTGGGGGCCCGTGTCAAACGACGCGTCTTGTCATCAGGAGCAAAAAATATGATCTTAAATCGTTCAAAAGATATTAATCAAAAGCCCAAAATATACCCCAGCCCCTCCAAAACCTTCGTTGGTTCAAAAGTTTTTTTGCGCAGATTACGTTTCTGCGCTGGCGGCCTTCGGAAGCACCTTAAAAACATTTACCCTGGCCGGTTGTTGTTGCTTTAGCAGTGCTTCTCCCAATCCAATAGGTGCGACCGATCACAAATTGTCATCGATGTTCTCTAACGGGATTCCAAGGAAACTTGTGGTTTCAAGCGGTGAACCATAATGAGAGGGGTGTTAGAGGCGTTGGTTCCACAATACAGTTGAAAAGATGGGTGGTGTCATGTGGAGACACGTTACAAGCAGGACGTATGTTTTGTATGTCGGGGTTGATTCTGGATAAGTAAGAGTTTAACCTGTTACAGTATCCAGATCGAAGTTGAGCTAGAGTGACACGCGTTTCCCTAGGGAGTGTGCGTTCCTCTTCTGCAAATTTAGGGTATTGTTCTTTAAGTACAGGATTCACCGGGCAATTCCTGGCATAGCGGTCCGACGCCTGTTTGTGAAGTTCACTGCGGACCAGCTTGTGTTTTTTGGCTTCACACGGCTGTGTTCTCAGGTGCCGTATTTCCTCATAATGCTTAAGGAAATTACTCCTTAAGCCCCTGGGCGGTGTTGGCTCATCAATCAGATGGGTGTTGGGATGCCCAGTTTTCTGGGTAATCAACAGGAACTGTTTGGTTAGCATTTCATTTCTCTCCCTAATGGGGAGTATTCTCGCCTCATTATGTAGATGGTGTTCCGGGGGTCTACCACGTTATCCCCAAAATCAAAATCCCCAAAACAAAATCCCCAAATCAAAATCCCCAAATCAAAATCCCCAAAATCAAAATCCCCAAACTCATAATCCCCAACACAAAATCCCCATTTTATGTTTAAAATTATATTTAAAATCGCCGCGACCAAAAAAGGCTAATAATCCATACCAACTTTATGCATAGGCGGCCTTCGGCCACGCTTATGAAAAGTAACCCTGGCCTACGCCATGCCAAGTCCGGGTATGTGGTATAACCGTGACTACCGCCACGGTGATGTCCTTCTGCGTAGTACACGCTTCTGTTAGCTTGTTCGAATTAGAGCGACTAGCAGTCCTATATATGGATAAGTACAAATATGTATTGCCAAAACGTGAATATATAGTTATACACACATAAATATGAATGAAAGAGGAAAGGGATATTGCTATTTTTTACACGGTCATAATGTTTATCATAGCACTGGGATTTTGTGTTTGGGGATTTTGATTTTGGGGATTTTGAATTTGGGGATTATGTCTTTGGGTATTTTTTTTTCTTTGGGGATTTTGTGTTTGGGTTTTTTTTTTTTTTTTTGAATTTCGTGGCACTCCCGTTCCGGGGACATAAGACAACCCGTGGCGGTTCTGAGGGCAGTATTTTGGCAGGGCCGTAGCTTCTTCCAGTGAGTAGTCTTTAGGCTTGGCGACGATATCGGGGACGTGTAGCATGCAATCGGCTGGCCAGTTACTTTGTAAGTGGTAATGAGCGTTCCTTTATCTTTGCCCCAAGTACTGTCAGCAAGAGATTTGAGGATTTTATTATGGCTCTGGATTTTCGGTACAATTGCGGCTGCATGCTCACCAAAATGTAGATCCTGATCAACCGTCACACCCAAGATTTTGGGGTGTAAGACAGTAGGTAGCGTAGTGCCATCGACGTGGATGTTCAAAATGGACATTTTGGACGTCCATGTTTTAAATAAGGTCGCCGATGATTTATTCGGTGATAATGTCATGTTTCGCGAGGTGAAAAAACTGGAGAGATCAGGGAGGTAGCATTTTATTTTGTTGCAAAGCTCATCGATCTGTGGGCCTGGTCCTGTGGCCATTATTGTGCAGTCATCGACGCAGGAAACGATTGTAACTCCTGGTGGTAAAGGTAGCTTTTATATGTAGAAGTTAAACAAAAGTGGGGATAGGGCACCATCCTGTGGCACCCCTTTTTTAATTCTTCTTGGTTTTGATTTTGCGTTTCTAAATTGTACCGATGCCTGCCGACCACCCAGAAATTTACGGTCCACCTTTTAAGACTTGAGGGAAGGGTATACCCTTCCAGGTCTTGCAGTAACGTGTTATGGTTGACCGTATCAAAAGCTTTCGATAGGTATACAACAACGAGTACTGTTCTATGGTGGGGGCTTTGATTTAAACCGCAATTTATCTGGGTGCTAAAGGCATTTAGCGCGGTGGTTGTGCTATGAAGTTTTCTAAAGCGCATTTTTTCGGATTCGAAGACCACACCGGTAGAGAGGTCACAACTACTTAAATGCTCCTCCCATTCCGGCCGCTTGTGTTCATCCACAATCAATCTGATGCGTTGGTTTATATCCCTTATTTAGGGGTCGCCGGGATCGAGCTGTCTTATAAGGTCACGTACTCTCGCTAGATTTGCGGCCTCCGCCGGAAAATGAGACCGAATTTCGGAAATTCTTCCGGCGGGAATAAAGCCAGCCGTAGCGGATTCAGTAACCTTGCGGAAAGCACGCACCTTTTGGCGAGCATCAGTCGGGATAAGGAGGGCAGCAAAGAAGCTGTCTGTAAAGGATTTCATCCCCCCTTCCTTTTTTAAAGTTTATGGTAAACATAAAGTCGGCGGTTCGCTCGAGCGAAATAAGTATTGGCAGGTGGTCCGATGCCAATGTTACCATCGGCTGCCAGTTGACGCAGTTTACGAGTCCTGCACTCACGATTGATATGTCTGGGAAACTGTGATAGCTTCCTACCACACGAGTGGGGGCGTCTCCGTTTATAGTGCAGAATGTCGTTTCTTCTTTGGGGACTCCCTCGGGGTCATTTGGGGGTCATTTCGGGATGGTTTTGGGGACTCTCAGGGTAATTTGGGGGTAATTCCCGGATGGTTTTGGGGACTCTCTCGGGGTCATTTGGGGGACATTCTGGGATGGTTTTGGGGACTCCCTCGGGGTAATTTGGGGAATATTGTGGGATAGCTTTGGAGACTCCCTCGGGGTCATTTGGGGGTAATTCCGGGATCTTTTTGGGGACTCCATCGGGTCGTCCCGGCGTCATTTAGTGGTCGTTCCGGGATGTTTGTGGGGACTCCCTCGGGGTCATTTGGGGCAAATTCTTGGATCTTTTTGAGGACTCTCTCGGGGTCATTTGGGGGACATTCTGGGATGGTTTTGGGGAATCCCTCGGGTTAATTTGGGGGAAATTCTGGGATGGTTTTGGGGACTCCCTCGGCATAATTTGGTGGACATTCTGGGATGGTTTTGGAGACTCCATCGGGTCGTCCCGGCGTCAATTAGTGGTCGTTCCGGGATGTTTTTGGGGACTCCCTCAGGGTAATTTTGGGGGTCATTGGGGGATGGTTGGGATTACCACTAAATGACCCGGGACGTTCCGATGGAGTCCCCAAAACCATCTCAGAATGTCCCCCAAATGAGCCCGAGAGAGTCCCCAAAACCGCCCGGAATTACCCCCAAATCACCCCGAGGGAGTCCCCAAAATCATCCCGAAATGACTGCCAAATAGCCCCGAGGGAGTCCCAAAACCATCCCAGAATGTCCCCCAAATGACCCCGAGGGAGTCCCCAAAAACATCCCGGCACGACCACTTAATGACGCCGGGATCACCCGATGGAGCCCCAAAAAGATCCCGGAATTAGCCCAAATGACCCCGAGGGAGTCTCCAAAGCCATCCCACAATGTTCCCCAGATTACCCCGAGGGAGTCCCCAAAACCATCCCAGAACGACCCCTAAATAATCCCGGGAGGGCCCGAGGGAGTCTCAAACACCATCCCGAAATTACCCCCAAAAACCCCAGGAGGATCTTCCCACAATAATAGCAAAAGTAATAAATGTTCTTCCATTTTCTCTCGATCGCACAATAAGAGAATTCTAATTTAAATTTATCCGTATAAATTAAATTATCAAGAGCGTTTGACTTATTGACAATTTGTCAGCGAAAAAGCTTTTTTTTTACATAGAATATCAATTACTTGATAAATTGTCAAACTTGACAAGTAAGCAAGATGGTGAATTTGTCAAGTGCACAGAATAGGGCTGTAAACCTACAAAAATTTGGACCATTTCTTTGAGATTTGGCCCTTTTTTCGATGGATTTTGGTCCCTTATAAAAATATGATGTAGCAACCGTGCGTATATGCCCGCTTAGCTCCTTTAAATTTACTGACTGGTTCAGTATGCGCCGGTAAAGCGGCAGTTACGAACGTACGTACCAAAAACGTGTCAACTGACACGACCTATCTTATGAATGGGCAATGTAAACAAAAACTCACCGACGGTCAACGCACGTACGTACGTAGCCCGGAACGTAGAAATCAAAACAATTTTGATTTTTTCCGTAAGAACGTGTCAGCTGATTACTCTCTCACAAGTCAGAGTTGCCTATTAAACATTTTGTGTACTATGTTTGGACCAATTGCAGTTATTATACAAAAATACCTAATGATTGTTTAAAATTTTGTTGAATTATCCTAAAATTATTATATAAAATTGGAGGTTACAAATAAATGAACTAGAAATTCTTATTCAGTATTTGTTTCGGTCATTTGCATAATGAAAAATTGTAATTCCAAAAGTTGCAGACATCAAGCATGCATGCAAACTGGTCAATGGAAACAGTGCTTTGCTGTAAACAATTCACACACAAATATGGTATGTACATACATGTACACAGACGCACACATTGATTCCTACGGGCTTGAGGGTTCGGTCAAACTTGTTTCGTGCGACAAACGTCCGTACGTACGGTACACGTCGGTGGGTAACTGCCGCTTAAGGCTTCGCGTGCTTTGATTTTAAAAATGCGATAAAGGTAGTGAGTGGTCAAAGTTTCATCGGATAATTCTTCTATTAGGTAAATTTTTTCGATAAGTGAGGCAAGTGTAATTTTCTCGCATAATCGAGGCACAAGTATAAATAAATGATTCCTTTTGCTCAGCTGTTACCATTTTTGGATTGCTAATACTTAAATTGGAACTCGACGTTAAGTTAGAAATTGAATCGGAAGCTAACTTAGAATGAGGAATCGGTTTACAAGTTGAAATTTGCAATGAATGAGTTGAGGTGTCAAATCCTAAACAGTCTTCAAGCAAGGAACAATCTGACATGTATAGGGAAATGAGGCGAAAAATCAACTAAAACTGTATTGTAAACACCAAATATGTGAAACATAATTTGAATGAAAAGTTATTATATTGAACCAGTACCTGTTGAAAGAAATGATTTTAATGAGCTGTGTGTAATTCTGAGAGCTTTTAAATTTTATAATTATGCAATCGGTAATGTAAGAAGCACGTACATTTGCTCAAACTACAAGAAAACTGCGACAACTATCCCTTGGCTTTTTTAGTATCACATATAAGGCCCTACCACGCATATTATGGGAAAGGGTCAAGTTCAAAGGCTCAACATCACCTACAAATCGAGCACGAATTGGGGCTGCATATATTCCGGTATTATATCTACAACACTCATATCTCTGCAAACTGATGCTAACAACACCACCAGCGCAGGAAATATTGGGCACCATCACTCTGAGCTCCGAAACTCAAAATGGTTACAGAAAGGGCACGACTACGAATGAGTTTATGTATTTACATACATATGTAGTTTGTACCGGCAGGCCAGTTACCCGTATTGTTGTTGTTGCATATGTTTTGGCTAGCGATAACGAAAACATACCTAAAGAAGTAACTTCAAAATGTAAATAACATCGAGCGAGAAGGAATGCCGAAAACACCATAGGTAAGAGCGAGAAAGCGAGTCACAGGTACACATATATGTAATGGGAAACCATGTTTTAATCTTTCACCGTGTAGGGCGTACGCTTATGTAGGTTTGTGTCTTAGGGCACGTACATAATTTTGGTGCGCTACAAATTATTTTGGAACAATTTTTTAGGATTTTGGTAGAGGCTATTATAGGTAAGTGGTAACAATGGGTAACCATGTTTTAATCTTTCACCGTACGCTTAAGTGCAAGAAAGTCATATATGTAATACTTCTATATCACTACTACTGAACTGTGCAGCCTGTCAAACATTACAGTACAGATATACAACGAGAGAACGAGACAAAATCTCAAGGCTGTCGTTAAATTTTTGTAAAAAAGGAATTTAAATATATGTATATTTCAACAAGCCGTCTTGCTTCTATTCAGAAAAAGGCACTTAATTTCGATCTTAGGCTGCGAACATTTTGGTAGGTGATGGTTATTTTTTCACTGTTTCCGCAGAGATTTTTGAGTTTTTTGAGTATCAAAATAGGCGTCTGGCAATGATATTTTAAATGATGAAATATCCCTATCATAACTAAAATTAAATTTATACACGCCTATTTTAATAGGTTGTGAAAGGTCTAGCTTATCTTCTGTGTACTTAATAATATCATTTTCCATAAGCGAAGCATGAAGACGTGATACAAAAATTGTCCTGCGAGGCGGCACGGCAGTCACCTGCCTCGGTTGCGCATTGTCAACATTAGGCAAACGCGCAGCGGCGGAGGTAGAATCACCACTTGTGTTGGTGGAACTGGAAGCAGATTGTCATTAATGGTTCTTATATCATTAACAGCAGTATATTCAACTCGAGTGTTAGCAGCAGCATTTACTGTTGTATTATCATGAAAAATCTTGTTTACATCCAAGGGTGTAGGGCGGCAAGTGTTGACGATATCAATATTACTGTTAACATCAGTATTAGAGTTAACAGCAGTAGAAGTACTGTTAATAGCAGCAGCGTTAGCGTCGGCTTTGGTTGTGTTATCAGTAGTACTTGAATTATCGTTTACATGCCTACTTGACAGCACGGGGACGCTATTAAAGGCAAAAGCATTGCGTAAAGGATATCGGCCCATAAAACATTGGCACAGTGCGTGCGTCTGGCCTGGTGTGGGAGTGAAAGAACCAGACACTGACAATGTTTGTGGTGCATGCGCGCAATTAAGAATATATTTGTTGATTGAATTCGCTGCACTAAGCGGACTACCACCATTATGTAGTGTATTCACTCCATCCGACATTGCCTGCAAGCACTTTAAATTGTTTTTGTTGGTCAATTCGTGTTTTGAATTATTTATTTTGTTTATTTCAATGTCTTCTTTTAGGCCATCAATTTGCACAGATAAATCCTTGAATCTCAGCTCACACGCAGTCAAAATGGATTCAAATCCAGATTTAAGTGAAACCAGCATATTTTCATAAGCTCTACAGAGCTTTTCATGTGCATTTAAGCACTCATTGCACATATAATTATTATTGCGGTTTTTTACGAGTAAACCCACATCATACTCGGCTATAATGCCTTCACAGCAGGTCCGATGAAATATTTTTTTGCAAAATCCACTGCACGGCACCATCAAGCTATCTGTTTTTGAGAAATGCTTATCTCATTTACCACAATAGTTATACATTCTTGTTTTTTTTAAAAAGTTAAAAAGACAAAAGTCACAACAGTAAGAGAAAAAAGATTAAAAGCACGGAGCAAGCAAAAATACGTCTGCACACGTTCGTTTACGACTGTGAACTGCGAATATTTTTCTTATGAGTATATCTTTACTAATTTGGTGACTTTTTCCCATCACTTCCAATATTTTCCTTATTTTTAAGATGTTTAATTTTATTATCGTACTTTCGTTTTGCTAACCGACCCTTTTGCGTTTTGAATGCTTGTCGTATGGTTTGTTTATATAAGCGCTCATTGGTGCCATCAATTTTTAAAGCATCTGTAAATTAAACATAACAAATTTATTAAAAAAAAAGCAGGCATACGTACAGCTGTGTTAACATAATACATAAAATTACAATACATATTTCAGTAGTTCACAGAACTTACCGTTATGCTTGCTGGAACTCCACAATGCACACACTAAATTAGAATAAACCTAGTATTATAATATGTAAATCTAAGCAATTTAACTGAAAAACTCACTTAAATAGTTTAAATTTGTTTTTATTACTTATTGCCTGAGGTTTTTTGTTTTCAATTTTTTCACTACTATTTACAGCGCATAATCTTTACACGAATAATCAACTGACGCGTGCCACACAACGATCTAAGGAAAACATGAACATATATATGTAAAAGTATCAACATACATATGTATGTATGGATATATGTATTTTACACGAATCTTCACGAAGTTTTAAAATCTCTATTACGAAGAATGCATAGAAATTTCTTCATTACAATATCATCATACAATCTAAGTAAATGTAATAAATTACTTGTAAGGGTTTCGTAATGCATAACGTGGAAGCATCGGAGACTTCGCCGCTGGGTGGTGTTCTGGGGACATAAGAAGACAACCCGTGGCGGTTCTGAGGGCAGTATTTTGGCAGGCCTGTAGGTTTTTCCAGTGAGTAGTCTTTAGGCTTGGCAATCATATCGGGGACGCCTAGCATGCAATCGGCTGTCCAATTGTTTTATGAGTGATGACGAGGGTTTCTTTATCTTTTCCCCAAGTACTGACAGCAAGAGATTTGAGGATTTTATTACGACCCTGGATTTTCGGTACAATTTCGGCTGCATGCTCACCAAAATGTAGATCCTGGTCAAACGTCAAACCCAAGATTTTGGGGTGTCAGACAGTCGGTAGCGTAGTGCCATCGACGTGGATGTTCAAAATGGTCGACATTTGGGACGTCCATGTTGTAAATAAGATGGCCGATGATTTATTCGGTGACAATTTCAGGTTTCGCGAGGTGAAGAAACTGGAGAGATCAGGGAGGTAGTCGTTTATTCTGTTACAAAGGTCATCGATCTGTGGGCCTGGGCCTGTGGCCATTATTGTGCAGTGATCGGCATAGGAAACGATAGTAACTCCGTCGTTTTTATACTCAGCTGAGCAGAGCTCACAGAGTATATTAACTTTGTTCGCATAGCGGTAATCCGTAACGGCATAAACTAATCGGGATAGATATAGACTTCTATATATCAAAATGATCTGGGTGAAAAAAAAAAAATTCATTTAGCCATGTCCGTCCGTCCGTCCGTCCGTCTGTAAACGATAACTTGAGTAAATTTTGAGGTATCTTGATGAAATTCGGTATGTAGGTTCCTGGGCGCTCATCTCAGATCGCTATTTAAAATGAACGAAATCGAACTACAACCACGCCAACTTTTTCGATATCGAAAATTTCGAAAAACCGAAAAAGTGCGATAATTCATTACCAAAGACGGGTAAAGCGATGAAACTCTGTAGGTGCGTTGACCTTATGACGCAAAGTTGAAAGTCAAATTTTAACAAAAAATTTAATATCTTTACAGTATAAAAGTAAATTATGTCAACATTCGACTCCAGTAATGATATGGTGCAACAAAATACAAAGATGAAAGAAAATTTCAAAATGGGCGTAACTCTGCCCTTTTTCATTTAATTGTTCTAGAATACTTTTAATGCCATAAGTGGAAGAAAAATTCACCAATCCTTGTGAAATTTGGTAGGGGCATAGATTCTATGACGATAACTGTTTTCTGTGAAAATGGGCGAAATCGGTTGAAGCCACGCCCAGTTTTTATACACAGTCGACCGTCTGTCCTTCCGCTCGGCCGTAAAAAAAACTTTGTAAAATGGGTGTTAAGTAGAAGAAAATGAAAAACAAATACCAAGTTTCTCTAAAAACCGCCTTACAAACAGGCATAACTTCAACACATAACTACATACGAAATATGTGATGTGTAGAAGATAATATATGCGAATGAAGGCAATTGGGAAAAACTTTACAACAGCTAAGGCATGACGTAGCTGAAAGCGTTTATAACCATTTCAACTATCGTAGGAGTGCGGGTTCGACTCCCACTCCCGTGAGAAAAGGCTTTGAAGAGATTTACAAGGTATAATCGAAACAGCTGTCGCCTTGTCCGTCCTGATGTCACGCTGTTTAAATTTTTCCCAAATTATTAAATAAATTATAAAATTAAAAATTGCTTGAAATAAATGTTTTCATACATTTAAAGCGATACGGGCAATCCCCGGTTAACTCATATAAGTAGACAACATTTGGTTAATTCGTTGTAGTTCTATAAATATAACAAAAACAACAACAAATACCAAGTTTCTCTGAAAATCGCCTTACAAACAGGCATAACTTCAACACATAACTACATATAAATTATGTGATGTGTACAGGCATGCTTAACCAATGAACCGATATCATTTTATCATATCAAATTAACGTTAATATGACGCTCGTAACGTTAATAAACGAAACGAAATGACTTTGTTTCGTTTATTAACGTTGATTATCGTAACGAAATGATATCGATTCGTTGGTTAAGCATGCCTGGATGTGTAGAAGATAATATATGCGAATGAAGGCAATTGGGAAAAACTTTACAACAACTAAGGCATGACGTAGCTGAATGCGTTTATAACCATTTCAAATATCGTAGGAGTGCGGGTTCGACTCCCACTACCGGGAGAAAAGGCTTTGAAGAGATTTACAAGGTATAATCGAAACAGCTGTCGCCTTGTCCGTCCTGATTTCACGTTGTTTAAATTTTTCCCAAATTATTAAATAGAAAATGAAAAAGTTCTGCAGGGCGAAATCAAAAGCCCTTGGAATCTTGGCAGGAATACTGTTCGTGGTATGACATATATAAATAAATTAGCGGTACCCGACAGAAGATGTTCGGGGTCACCCTCGTCCACATTTTGGTCGATATCTTGAAAACGCCTTCACATATACAACTAAGGGCGACTCCCTTTTAAAACCCTCATTAATACTTTTAATTTGATACCCATATCGTACAAACACATTCTAGAGTCACCACTGGTCCACCCTTATTGCGATATCTGGAAAAGGCGTCCACCTATAGAACTAAGGCCCACTACGTTTTAAATAATCATTAACACCTTTCATTTGATACACATGTCATACAAACACATTCCAGGGTTACCCTAGGTTCATTTTGCTAAATGGTGATTTTCCCTTATTTTGTCTCCAAAGCTCTCAGCTGAGTATGTAATGTTCGGTTACATCCGAACTTAGCCTTCCTTACTTGTTTGCTTTGCAAAGCTCATCGATCTGAGGCCGGGAAATCGACTGTCTCCGCGATCTTCCCAATTAATCCATTACAGTTTAACTGCTGAATTCTGAATTGCAGCGGTAAGAGTTTAATCTGCTACAGTACCCAGAACGAAGATGAGCCTGAGTGACGCGCGTCTCCCTAGGGAGCATGCGTTCCTCCTCCGCTAGTTCTGGGTATTTTTATATAAGTACTCTATGCGCCGGGTAATTCCTGGCATAGAGGTATGACGTCCGTTTGTGGATATAACTGAGGACCTGCTTGTGGTTTTTTTTCTTCTTACGGCTTTTGTTGTTGTTGTAGCAATGCTTCGCCCCACCTAATAGCTGCGCCCGATCACAAATTGCCATCAATATACTCTAACGGAAGTCCAAGGAAACTTTCTGTTTCAACAGGGGTGGACCATAATGAAAGGGATGTTAGAGGCTTGGTTCCACATTACAATTAAAGAGATGGTTGGTGTCATGTGGGGACACATTGCATGCGGGGAATACATTTTGTATGTCGGGGTTGATTCTGGATATGTAAGAGTTTAACCTGTTACAGTATCCAGAACGAAGCTGAGCTAGAGTGACTCGCGTTTCCCTGAGGAGTATGCGTTCCTCTTCCGCAAGTTTTGGTTACTGTTTTTTGAGTACTGGATTCACCGGGCAATTCCTGGCATAAAGGTCCGACACCTGTTTGTGGAGTTCACCAAGGACCTGCTTGTGTTTTTTGCTTCATACGGCTGAGTTCTCAGGTGCGGTATTTCCTCAAAATGCTTACGGAGATGACTCCTTAAGTCCCTAGGCGGTGTTGGCTCATCAATCAGATGTTTGTTGGGATGCCCAGGTTTCTGGGTATTCAACAGGAACTGTTTGGTTAGCATCTCATTTCTCTCCCTGATGGGGAGTATTCTCGCCTCATTATGTAGATGGTGTTCTGGGGACATAAGAAGACAGCCCGTGGCGGTTCTGAGCGCAGTATTTTGGCAAGCCTGTAGCTTATTCCAGTGGGTTATTTTTAGGCTTGGCGACCATATAGGAGACGCGTAGCTTGCAATCGGCTGGCCAATTGATTTGTAAGTGGTAATGAGCGTTTCTTTGTCTTTTCCCCAAGTACTGCCAGCAAGGGATTGGAGGATTTTATTACGGCTCTGGATTTCGGTACAATTGCGGCTGCGTGCTCACCGAAATGTAGATCCTGACCAAACGTCACACCCAAGATTTTGGGGTGCAGGACAGTCGGTAGCGTAGTGCCATCGACGTGGATGTTCAAAATGGTCGACATTTGGGACGTTCATGTTGTGAATAAGGTCGCGGAGGATTTATTCGGTAATAATGCCAGGTTTCGCGAGGCGAAAAAACTGGAGAGATCAGGGAGGTAGCCGTTTGTTCTGTTGCAGAGCTCATCGATCTTTGGGCCTGGGCCTGTGGCCATAATTGTGCAGTCATCGGAGTAGGACACGACAGTAACTCCTTCTGGTGGTGAAGGTAACTTAGATATGTAGAAATTAAACAAAAGTGGGGATAGGACACCACCCTGTGGCACACCCTGTGTAGCCCCATTCATACGGCTGTGCTTTCAGGTGCTGCATTTCCTCAGTTCTTAAGAAGATGACGTCTTACGTCCCTGGGAGGTGTAGCCTCATCAGTCAGGTGTCTGTTGGGATGCCTAGGTTTCTGGGTATTCAACAGAATTGTTCCGCATTTCATTTCTCTTCCTAATGGGCAGTACTCTCGCCTCATTGTGTATGTGGTGTTCTGGGGACATCAGAAGACAGCTCGTAGCGGTTCTGAGGGCAGTATTTTGGCAGGCCTGTATTTTCTTTCAATGAGTAACCCCTAGGCTTAGCGACTATATCGTCGACGCGTAGCATGCAATCGGCCGGCCAATTGCTTTGTAAGTAGTAATGAGCGTATCTTTGTCTTTACCCCAAGTACTGCCGGCAAGAGATTTGAGGATTTTATTACGGCTCTGGATTTTAGGAACAATTGCGGTTGCATGCTGTCAGAAATGTAGATCCTGATCAGACGTCCCACCCATGACTTTTTAGTGCAAGACAGTCGGTAGCGTAACGCTATCGACGTGGATGTTCATATGGAACAAATTTGGGGCGTCAATGTTGTAAATAATCTCGCCGATGATTTGGTCGGTGACAATGTCAGGGTTCGCGAACACATTTGGGGCGCCAATGTGGTAAATAAGGTCGTCGATGATTTGGTCGGTGACAATGTCAGGGTTCGCGAGGCGAAGAACGTGGAGAGATCAAGGAGATACAAAGCTCATCAATGTGTGTGCCAGGGATTGTGGCCATTATTGTGCAGTCATTGGCGTAGGAAAGTGATTCCTTCTGGTGGTGAAGGGCTTCGATATGTAGAAGTTAAACAGAAGTGGGGATAGGACACCACCCTGTGGTACCCTTGTTTAATTCTTCTTGGTTTGGATGTCATGTTCCTGAATTGCACCAATGCTTGTATGCGCCTTAGCGACTTCATCTACCTTCTACCAGCCCCGCTGCTCAGCAAGCCACAACAAGTACCCGCTGCTGCTCGCGCCCTATGGCTTTGCAGACCTGCTCTGGTTATAGTTGTAAAGTAGCGTTACAATAACGTAACCCCCTGTATCTCCTTATTCACTTAAACCTCAACCTCCCTGTACTTATTTTCATATAGCATAGTCAACAACCACTTGTACTTATTCTTTTATAGCATAGTCAACAACCACTGATAGCAAACCAATGAAAATCACAATAGTGGTGTGTTGACTTCTCAACCAGTTTGCGGCACCACCCATATAAAAATCGAATTTGCATTTTTGCAATTCAGTCCTCGCAGGTGAGCTAGCAGGAATGGATGTCTTTTTTAAGACATACTTTTCCCTCCTGGTAGCTAGCTGAGTGGAAGGCGCGCCGTCATGCCACGGGTCACCCTTCACTTAGGTAAGGACGACGGGGAGGATGCGTTGTGCTAATTTGCCCCCCGCGCCCTCCTAGGTGTTTGAGTGGCCCGACGCCTTCATGACCATTTAACCCCTTCCCCTCAGTTCTAGCTTAGGCTGGCTGTGTGGAAGGGCCGCTGTCATGGCGCGGGTCACCCTTCACTTGGGTAAGGACGACGGGGAGGATGCCTTGTGCTACTTTGACCCCCGCGCCCTCCTAGGTGTTGTGCGGCCCGATGCCTTAATGACCATACAACCCCTTCCCCTCAGTCCTAGCTTCGGCTGGCTGAGTGGCAGGGGCGCCGTCATGTCGCAGGTCACCCTTCACTTAGGTAAGGACGACGGGGAGGATGCCTTGTGCTACTTTGCCCCCCGCGCCCTCCTAGGCGTTGAGCGGCCCGACGCCTTCATGACCATTCCACCCCTTCCCCTCAGCACTGGTTTCGGTCGTGAGCCGATGCATGCGCACAGGGGCTACCGCTGTGCCGTTAAGGTGCACTTCCCCTCCGCTCACGGGTGGACCCACGGTATATCGGCTGGTACAACCCCGCCCCCTTACGCACGTTCTGCTAGTCTGCAAGTAGGGAGGCGGGGGTGTCCAGCGGGGAAACCAGCACTAACGAGTCCTCGCAGTCTCTTCCCCAGGTGACCGACCCCGCGGACTACCGATCCGGCCGAAGACTACCGATCAATCCGATACCGTCAACCGACCCCGCCCGACCCTGCCCGCCGCTGTCCAGCCAAACACCATCGCTAGCCTACCTTCCCTCTCACCACAGCCTTGGTAAGCTCTCCGTAGCCCACCGCCGCTGCCGTCGCATCGTTGCCCCTCTGGTGCCGCCGCTGCTACGACGACCGTTGGCCGTTCGCCATCCTATCTCCGTTAAGCCGCTGCGTCCGTAACGCCGTTGCTACGACGACCGTTGGCCGCCTGCCATCCTATCGCCTTTAAGCCGCTGCTTCCGTCCCGCCGCTGCTACGACGACCGCTGGCCGCTTGCCATCCTACCACCGTTAAGCCGCTGCATCCGTCACGCCGCTGCTACGACGACCGTTGGCCGTCTGCCATCCTACCGCTGTTAAGCCGCTGCTTCTATCCCGCCGCTGCTTCCGTTGCGCCGCACCAATCCCCCGTTATCCGACCGTTCAACCGTCCTACCGAACCTCCTCTACTCCAACGACCGTTAGTCGCCGCTCCGCCCCCTCGCCATGGTGGCGGCCCGCGTGTATCACCCACCACTCAGTGCAATATAATCTATTTGATCCCGACATTGACCGCAAGGCGCTGACAGCACACTACTCATTGGCGATAATCACATTATCTGAGGGGATTTCAATGTCCACCACGATTTATGGCATTCTAACCAACAGGCGGACATCAGGGGTGAGATGTTGGCGGACCAAATAGAAGAAACGACATTTTGCACGATAAACGGAGACGACCCCACTCGTTCGCCAGATTTATCAATCGTGAGCGCAGGTCTAGTAAATTGCGTCAACTGGTAGCATTGGCATCTGACCACCTACCCATACTCCTTTAGTTCGAGCGATCAGCCGACTTCATCACCACTGAAAAACGAACTTTCATCAATTTTAAGAAAGAAAAGTCGGATGATTACAAATCTTATACTGACAATCGCTTTGCTGCCCTCCCTATCCCGACTGATGCCCGTAAAGGGAAGCGTGCTATCCGCAAGGTCATTATTGAATCCCCTTCTGCTCGTTTTATTCCGCCGGACGAATTCCGGAAATTCGGCCACATCTTCCAGCGGAGGCCGCAACTCTCGCGAGAGAACGTGACCTTATAAGACAGCACTACCCCGGCGAACCCAAAATAAGGGATATAAACCAACGCATCAGATTCTTGTGGATGAACACAAGCGGGCGAAATGGGAGGAGCATTTAAAGAATTGTAACCTCTTTGCCGGTATAGGTACGCCTTGGTCCACCGTTAAGTCCCTATCGAACCCGACTAAGCACATTGACAAAATCTCCATCGCCTTTGGGGATAAAGTGCTGTCGGATGCGAAAAATGCGCGAGGGCTTTTTACCGAAATATGTAATGCATTCTATGGTTGACGAAGTCAGACAGCAAGCGCGCACACATCCGTCCTTTATAATAACCAATTTTAGAAAAGTAATATGTATTCGGTAATTTCCACGTATAATATGCAATTCAAACTTAAACTACCACCTTAAAGTAAAGTTCTGGTATTCATCCCTTATTAATACTATATGTGAACTGGAGTATGTTTCAAATAATTTCTTAGTAAATTCCGAGTATTTTCGCAATTAAAACATAATTATTTATTTATTTATTTATTTGCTCATTTTTTACATTTCTTACAGACTAATGACATATATAAAGACATACGCACTAATTTAACATTTGGTTAAGTAACAATTTAAAAGTGTTTTCGGAGTAGGAAAAATCTAAAACTGATGAATTTGAGAGCAAGTTAAACTCCTTAAGAGCTCTGCAAAGAGGAGCATTTGGAGCATAATTAGTTCTTGCCAATCCCACAAAAAAATACGCATTATTTCTTAGGCATATATGTGGAATAGCACGGAAAATACGTTCTAAAAGGTAGGGACAATCAACAGCCCCACGTATTAAATTAAAAACAAATATTAGAGAGAGAAAAGTTCTCCTGCTGTTCAGAGTCTTAAGATTGATAAGCAAACATCTGGATTCATAGGAAGGAAAAGGAAGATCAAAATGAAGGGGACTTACCTTTTGAATTCTTTCAAGACGATAAATATGACAAGCATAAAACGGCCGCCAAATAATTACGGCATATTCCAATCTCGAACGTACGAAAGTAGTATATAGTGATTTTAAAGTATATGGGTCAGTGAAATCAGAACTTAATCGTCGAACAAAAGCCAACATAGAGTCAGCCTTAGCTATTGTAAAGTTTAAATGACTGAAAAAAAAACTTGGAATCAAAGACCACCCCAAGATCAGTGACTTCGGAAACAGTGCTTAGTCGGGCGCCCCCAATGTGGTAGGAAGTAGGAATGAGTAAACGGCATTTATATTAAGAGACATAATAGAATTTTTTAATATTTAACGCAAGTCTATTATTTTTGCACCATCTAGGTCCTTCTGAAGTTTAATTGAATCGGTGGGAAAATAATCTTGTTGAAAATCTTCATATCATCTGCATATAGCAGGAATTGCGAAGACTCAAAACAGCTAGCAATATCATTAATGAAAATCACAAAAAGAATAGGGCCCAGTATGCTTCCCTGAGGAACGCCCGAAGAAGCTATGAAGGTGAGGTCACTCCATCAACTACCACGGTACAACTACGGTTGGAGAGATATGATTTAATTCATTTCAAAAAAACAGAACGAAAACCAAAACAATGTAATTTCGATAGTAGAATACTATGATTAACTTTATCGAAGGCTTTCGAAAAGTCGGTATACACGGTATCTACTTGGGCTCGATTAGTAAAAGTGTTGATGAAGTATTCCGAAAACACTGCCAAGTTAGACGTGGTTGATCTTCCCGACATGAAACCATGCTGATCTACAGAGATTAGACGATTTATTGAGAAAATATTTTTTTCTTTTACAATACATTCGAAAATTTTTGAGACAGTAGATAATTTAGAGATCGGTCTGTAATTAACAATATTGTTTTTATTGCCAGTTTTGAAAATGGGATTGATAAACGTAATTTTCCATGCATCAATGAACTCCCCTTGCGCGAGGGATTTATTAAAAAGCAGCCATAGAGGTTAGGCGATAGCAGAACTGTTTTTGAAAAGGAGAGACGACAAGCCATCACTATCAGTCTGAGATGACAAGTTTACTTGCTGAATCCCCCTCTCAACATCGTCTAAAGTGAGTTCGAGACCACCAAAATTTATCATAGAATCAGCAGGAGGAAGCCAATTATTATTCACGCCCGAGTCTGGGTCAAAATTTGAACTAAAAAAATCAGCGAAAGGATTCGCAGCATCTGATGAAGAGTCTGCTTGCTTATCATTGAACAGGATTTTATAGACTTATTATAACGCCAGAAAGCTTTGGGATTCAATTTTATATCTGCCTCAAAGTTACGCACATATTTCTTCCTCAAATCCTTGCTCAATGAAAACTCTTAAGTACTGCAAATACTTTTCTTTATGAGAAGGCAAGTTTGATTTTTTAAATTTTTTATAAAACTTGTTCCTTAAATTCTTAAGTTTTTCACCTCCTTAGTAAACCAAGGAATTTTATAAGCCCTTTTTTGGCTCTCGGGATGTTGTCACTTATTATTATTCACCCCTATTCTGCATATCGATTACGTTCCCGTTCTACGCTCCGCTTTAATCGAAGTTGGGTATTCTGCATTACGACGGAATTGTAACGAGAAGAGGAAGAGCAAATGATTTTTCGAAATCAGCTGTTTGTACGGAATGTGTGAATATTGGAACAAAATAAATTAAAGAAAATTTGTAAAAACACTGAAGAACGTTTATATTTTATTATCCTCGCCATTTTGTACAAAAAAACCAATAGAATATATTGCCGCAGTGTTATATTTTTTTGAGTGAAGTGCTTTCATAATTGTAGGTGTGTTTTGTAGTTCGTTTGGCCAATTACCTGCCGTGGCCACCAAGTTTTGTTAAAACGGATTCCTGCACGAATATAGTTGACATTTTCTGAATTTTATGGATGCTAATTTCATTGCACTGGCCTAAAATACTTTATAAAGATTTATTTATTCTTTCCGCAAGGATTGTTTATGTTTTCGCTTCACCTTCCTCTACTCCGGCAGCTTGCTTTGGCATATAACTGAACCCAACGAACAGACACAAATTATAGCTGTCTATTATAATGGAATCAATAGCCGCGGCATTATTTGTGGAGTTGGAAAGCAACGCATACGAAAATGGCCAGGCGAGAATGGAAAGGCAATTATTGCGAGATTTGTGTAATCCATTTGAGATGAGTGACGAATTGTAAGAAATTGAACTTAAAAGTGGTAAAGTTTAATGACTTATTTTCTTATTTAGGTTCAAAAAAAACTTTCAAAAACGGAACTACGATCGAAATGCAGAATACGCAAACGATTCGAAGTTGGATCGAAAGAGATTGGAACACAGAATACCAAAATTGCCAAATCGAAAAAATTCCAATCCAAGTCGAAATGCAGAATAGGGCTGATTAAATATATCAAAACAACCTGAGACTTCAACCCCAGTAAATAGCATATCCCAGTCAATGGAATCAATTCCCGTATTGACAACATCGACATCGTAATTTTTAAAGCAAAAGTTTGAAAAAGAGTCCTCATAATAAGTATTAAACTCATAAAATTCCAAATGAAGAGCAAGCGTTACATCGTGCAGCCCAGGAGTAGACAAAGGGTCGAGGCACTCCTGGATAGAAAAATTTGTATCGCTTAAAAAGATAAGGTCCAAAATTCTATGAAACGTATTATAAAAATTGTTGACTTGACTAAGGCCATATTTTGAAAAACGTGAGACAAGTATGTTTCAGCAAAAGTATTAATAGATTTTGGGTAAAGCCCAAGACCAAGACCATTATAATTTGCTAAGGTTGAAATCGCGTTTTCGTGATCAGATGCTAAGGCTACAATATTATCAACATGATATTTGTAAAGCAAATTCCCACTAGTTGCCGGTATGTAAGAAGCACAAATTAATAGTTTAGAAGATCCATGTACTGTAATGCACAGCTGATCCAAGAGAGTATCCTCATTGGGTCAATGTTGAACGATATTTTCGCTGAACAGCAATTAAGACGCCCCTCCTTTTGAGAGACCAGTCTTAGAAAAGTCACGATCTTTACGAAAAACAGTATAATTTCTCATCAAAAAACTCAATATCCAGGAAATTGTCATTTAACCACGATTCAACAAGAACAAAGATGTCGTAATCCTTATGGGAACTCATAGTATGAAGATCATAAGACTTCGTCCTGAGGCCTGAAACATTTTGATAATAAATTTTAAGATCCTTAGAGGAATAATATGCGTCTCAGCACTATCTACGGCACTCGACGAGGTGTCCCGTCCTTGCGAAAAGACCGGAACGGCCGAATTTGGACATTTTTAAGCCAGATACTAACATTGACTACTTTATTATAGTAGCAGTGCCGTACGCCAACTTTAAAGTTAACTTTAATTAGTTCTTTTAAGCTGGTATCTTTTTTGACAAGTGGATAATACACGACACATTTTTTGTCAATTTCAACGTGCTTTGAAATATACGCTACAATTTCTGCACTGGTCACATTTGGAGAGAATGATGATAGATGCAGCCATGCCAATCTGGGGGCAACAAGTAGTTCTTGATTTTCACTAGATCCAATCACAAGTGGCTTACTTAAGGTTATTTCTGAACTATGCACAGATTTCCTATTGGTTACTTTTGAAGCAGAAGATGTAGCCGAATTCACTACGTTAGCATTTTCTACCGTATTTAGTTGAGCGGATGGATCAGGAGAGACAGGCATAACTGAGGCAGGGGCCAAAAGCGAATGCGCATTACCAAGAGAGCCGGCCACAGCGGTATTAGCAGCAGAAGCGATTGTAGTGTTAGCTGTAGACGGCGAATGCACATGAGAAATTAGCATTTCTCGTTGAGACACTAGCAGAATTTTCACTGCCCTTAACCATCGAGCGAGTAACAATAGTTTTTTTGTTGTTATTTGCATTTACATCAGACAAACATCTATCGCCCACACTCACAGACGATCTAAAAAAATTACATGAATTATTTAAGTTTAATAAAGTTTCTGCAATTGACTCTTTACTTAATGAAAAACCAAAACACTGGGCAGCACAGTTAGAGCAAATTGACATTATTTTGAAATTTGTAGATATCAAAGTTGATTAAAAATTTGCTTCTAAATGGAGAGCAAAAAAACACGCGTCCGTTCGCTACAAAAGAGCACTTGTAACGACAGCCTGTCTCCATATTGGCTTAAATGGCATAGTGTATATGCGCCTATGTGTTTATGTGTTTTGTGTCCAGGTCCGTGCCTTAGCCGCAATGTTGCCATTAACATAATATTAAAATAATAACATTAACATTGACAACATTGTACCGATAGTGAACACAATGTTGCAGCGGAAGTAATATGTTGCGCTTGGCATCATGCTGTTATAATAAATAAAATGTCACCATGCTGCTAATAACTTAGCAACATTGATGAATGCCATGCACCTATGTGTTTGTTTTGTTCTGTATTATGTATTAGGATGTGTATTTGTGCAAGGCTATGAGCGTGTGAATGCATCAGTGTGAGCGGTCAAGGCACGAACCGAGTGTATCTGTGTAGGTGTTCGGTTTGTGGAGCGGTAAGCGTATGAATGTATGAGTGCATGATTGTATAGATGGAAAATACGGGAAAGCCGAAAAGAAATTTTGGCATGTATGGGTAGGAATTTTCCGTTTCTGGGTAACGTTCCTTACCACGGCGGTGGCTATAAGAAGGGAAAAAATCAGTCAACGGGTCAAAGTCTTGTTTCAACAGTGCCCAGTACAAGTTAAGTGCAATTGAGTCAAAAGTGAAGTGCGCGCTTTTAAAACGAAAGTGAAGAAAAAAAAAAAAAGCTTCACAAAGTTTGTAGTGCGCGAATTTAATCGCATTTTTGAAAGATTTGTGCGCGTCGAAAGTCTCCGCGATACGTAAAAAGGGGTAGCAGTTTCCAGCAAACGTATGTTGCGAAAGAGCGCAAAATTTAATCTCCGTTGGAAAAGACTCACTGGGCACTGGTTTTGGCTACATACCGCCCGGCAACAACTACCACGCACTACACTACATTTTTAATTTGGTGGCGCACACCACAACAACAACCACTATAGCATTTTTTTTTTTTGGCAATATACGGTCGCAACAACCACAACATCATCTGTTTTACATTGGCGGCATAACGCTCAACAACAACTACACCATTTTTGCTCTATTGGCGGCGCAACACCAACCACAACCGGTATTTATTTCTTTCTTGGCGACATACCGCCCGACAATCCCCACACCATCTTTCTCATATTCTCGAAACACCGCCAAACTGCAACTAGATTATATTGGCGCCATACTGCCCGGCGACAACAACACCATTTTTGTTAGATTGGCGGCGTAACGTCCAACCACCACCTGTGCACATTTGAATCTCGGCGACGTACCGTCCAACAACACGTATATGCATCTTAAATAACCATAAGCACTACACTATAATTTTGTTTGCCGGCGCTCACCACAACAACAACAACCACAGAACCATCTACAAGAACTTCGTTACGTTGCATATAAAATTTTTACCAGCGGCGTTGAGTCGCAACAATGACAGCCACGACACCACATACAACAAAAATAAAATAAAAATATATATACAAGCTGAGTTTGGCAAAGTGGAAAACAGGAGCAAATACACTAAGGAAGACACCAGCAACAACCACAACACATTTTTGGCGACAGATTTGGTGCATTTTTGAGCCGGCGCAATTAATCCTGATCCATAAACCACGATCAACGCAGGCAGAGGGAGGAGCTGTTCCGGAGTTATATGAGTTTGGATATACTATTATTTTTTGTATATTTTTCATATTATTATATTGTTTTTATTTAAGTACTATAATAGTGGTAGGAAACGGGCAAAAAGGGGGGCACTCTGAGTTTCACGCTCACATCATACTTTATAAGTTTATAAGTTTTTCTTTCTTTTCGTTTCTCCATTCTCTTGTTTTTTTTCCTTTTTTTTTAATTTTGTCTACTTCGGTTTGACATTAAATTTTTCTTGGTCGTTTGATACCTTTCTTTATAATATACACATTTTTTTTGCACGCGTTTTCGTCTACCTATGGTAGTACCAGCTCAAAATTTTCGAATTTTGAATTTTGCTTTTTATTTTTTTTACACTTATATTTTTCATGATTTATGGCCAATTCTAACATACCATACCTTCTGTTAGCCCCACACCCCGGGATTCTACATAATAACGTGCTTTCAGCACTAATAATAATTTTTCCTCGGCTAATATAATTTTTTTGTATTGTTACATTTAACCATCGCGCTGGTAAAATTAATACTATCAAAATACTCAATAACCAAGATTACAAGCGAGCGATCTGGTTGAGTGATTGAGGGTGGCTACCGTGAGCGTATGTATGTATGTTTTTGACTCTTGCTATTTCAGCGAATTCAGCACATCCACTCAACTGCACCGGCGCCGTTGGAGTACGAGTATATGGGTGAGTGAAAATTGAGCACAATATTTCTGCTAATACATATTTTTGAATGTATGTACATATATTAACATATGATGCCTGATCTTCTTGAGAAAATAGAAGAAGGAAACCTAAACGTAAGGAATATATGTACATGCATAACTACAAACATACACACCTTTTGTTTATAATATGCCAAACTGGTTTTTTTTTTGCTTTACTTTGGTGACCTACTTTTGTTTTATACAAAATTGATCTTATATTTACTTGAGCGGTTGCGATAGGTCAGGGATTAGGGTTCTTGATTTCTTTTTGTTCGCCCTCTCAGTCTAGTTCGTTTGAATTTCATATCTTTAAGATTGGTAGGATAAGACATTAGGGTGGTTCATACATCTTAATGTCACTAGTATAAGAAAACCCACCTCTTGTTTTTTTCTTTTCACTTTATATGTTTTCGGTAAAAAGAATTGAATTGAATTAAGTTGAATTCCAATCACATATTATTATTTTGTATTGCTTTCCCTTTTTTTATTGACATTTTTTTTTCTTCAAACAATTTGGTTAAATTTATTTGAAGTTAAATCAGATATCGTTATGTTATTTTATTTCTTTTGAAATTTAATTTTAAGCGGGTTTTTTTCATAACTTTGGGTTACATTTGATAGATAAATAGCTTTAGGGTAGAGATCTAAGCCAAATGAAATTGTTAATAAAATTTTGAAATGTATGGATGAAAACATAGATTTCTGATCATGCAGGGCTAAATTCTCATTTTTGGTGTTGGTGCTGCGCTTGTGCGTGGCAAGGTAAGGTGAAGGTGAGTGGTAGAGAAAAATGACCAAGTGACAGACGGACAGACTAGTGTCAGGTTTGGGGGCACTGTAAGTAGATAGGAGTCAGCACAGTGCCCACGGTGCGGTGCAAGTTGCACTGCAGAGGGAGGGTAGACTCCACCTGACAGGACAGGCCTTCATCTTCTTCTACCCCTTACGCTTTCCCCTCTATAACTTTGCCCCTCACGTCTATTTCTATCTGTTTCAGCTTTTCTTTCCAACACATATGCAGGTATGAACCCTTCTTGTTCATGTGGCTGCGGGTGAGGTCGGTGGTGCAATACCCCGCCCAAAACGACGAGCTAGCCTGGGCCCGCAAGCATACCTGCTTGCCGCCGCTTCTCACCACCCAAACAGTCAGCCACGTAACAATGGCGCCCAACGTTTAATAGTCCTAGTGTCAGGTTTGGGGGCACTGTAAGTAGATAGGAGTCAGCACAGTGCCCACGGTGCGGTGCAAGTTGCACTGCAGAGGGAGGGTAGACTCCACCTGACAGGACAGGCCTTCATCTTCTTCTACCCCTTACGCTTTCCCCTCTATAACTTTGCCCCTCACGTCTATTTCTATCTGTTTCAGCTTTTCTTTCCAACACATATGCAGGTATGAACCCTTCTTGTTCATGTGGCTGCGGGTGAGGTCGGTGGTGCAATACCCCGCCCAAAACGACGAGCTAGCCTGGGCCCGCAAGCATACCTGCTTGCCGCCGCTCCTCACCACCCAAACAGTCAGCCACGTAACAATGGCGCCCAACGTTTAATAGTCCTATATCTTTTATTTCCCACATTTTTTAAGTAACTCTATCTTTTATTTCCCACATTTTTTAAGTAACTCTATCTTTCACTATTCCTTAATCTTCCCACCTTCCTTCTAGATTTCCTTCGTTTTTTTTAGTTTCGTTTCTTTCACTTCTTGGGATTTTTTGTTCTGTTCTCAGACAGTGAATGTCTGATAAAGACAAAGAGGTTGCTAACCGCGTAGTAGGTGGATTAGGGATACTATGTTCCAACCAACGCGTAACTAGGAGCCGTGCGCGAGCCCTAGAAAACCAAATAGTTGGTTCGGGTTTTAACCAAATTGACACGGGTATACCGAGGCCCGTTGACTTTGTCCCTACAGACTATTTTAATAGGTGCGCGTCGCGGATTTTTGGATCTTTTGGCCCTGAACGCCCGATTAGGATCTCTGTCGCGAGCGGGGTGTCAGTCAGTGAGGCTGAAAATTCATTGAACTTTTCCCAGAAGATCGATTTGGTGTGCCAAATGTCGGATATCGGAGATGAGGGTGCCCGAGGGGGCGATGTTCCGGTGATGGGCGCACCAGCAGGGGATCCCAGAGGTCTTAATGCCCCTCTTCCTGAAGCCACCCGCCAAGACACCAATGTCGAACAGCTGAGCCGAAGGACGGCTATGATGGCGCAACAACAAGACTTGGTTGTGCAAATGGCAGGGGAGGTCAGGAGCATTAAGACCAATGTTGATATCCTTGGTGGTCGCGTAGCGGATATGGAGGCTTCCGCGCAACCTTCGGGACATCGGTCCGCCGTGGCATCAACGCCACAACCTCAATACCAGAGGGGGGAAACTACTGCTCGTGACGGTACGCCGAATACAAATCGGTCTGCCGAGCGAGACGGTGGTAACCCTCCAAGGTGGAAAAAATTAGATTTGGACAAGTGGCACATCAAATTCGATGGGACAAACAAGGGAATGAGCGTCGAAAGCTTCGTATTCCGGGTAGAGAGAATGCGGGAACAACACAACATCTCCTACTACCAGTTATTCACGGACTTTCATTGTCTGGTTTCCGGCGGTGCCTTGAAGTGGTATTGGCAGGTGCTCGAGGACCATTCCGATGATCCCGATTTTGGGTATTTTGGTCTGAAAGCAGAACTGCTAAGTCACTTCAAGTCCGCCGAGTCCGACTATGAAATAATCCGTGAAATAATGGAACGGAAACAGCAGCCCACAGAAGCTTTCGACGACTTTTATAGCGAAGTCCACAACCTGACGTTCCGTTTGCGGAAGAGGATCCCTGAGAGGGAGTTGGTTGGCATCATCAGGGGCAACCTCAAACCGTACCTGGCCAACTTGACCTTCGCCATAAAAATGGACTCGTTGGCGGAGCTCAAGTCGGAATGCAAGAGAGCCGAAAAACTTATTAAAGAGAATAAGAGTAGGAATAGGGTAGTTAACGAGGTCGATTTTGAGCAGTCAAGGTTAGGAGAGGCAACAAAAGTCAAAGCCTTTGATAGGAAACCCCAACACCAATCCCAATCCTTACCCAACACCAAACCACAGCCAATCCCAATAGTGTTCGTCCTTCTGTTAGTCCTGCGTCTAAGTCGACTGTGAATTCCTTTTGTGCTTCTCCCTTCCACTTAATGTTGTGTTTTTCGTGTGGTATGCCGGTGGATCACTTTGTGAAAAACCCGGCAGAAGCACAAAAACCAAATAAATGTTCGTCTTCGTTCCACAATATGGTATGTTTTGCGTGTGGAAGTGATGCGTCCTTTTGTGTTTTTAAACCGAAGCAGGGAAACCCCAGGCTGGCGGAGTTGACCGGGGACTTCAGCCAGAAGACAGGCAACCCGGCAGCACAACCGTAAAGATTTTGAGTAGGGAAGAGGGAGATAGAGTTGAAAAGGTAGAGGAAAATTTGAAAAAGCGCGAGGTAAAAAGCTTACACCAGAGAAAGGTAGAATATGGAGAAGCTAGGCTATGAATTTTTTGTGAAACAATAGATATTAATAGAAAGAAGAGAAATTTTAAGAAAATAGGGAAAATGCGTGAGAAGAGGAGATATTTTAAACGGCTGAAAAGTAAAATAATTGCCACCATAGTCACCGTGAAAGGTGATAATAGATTTTTTGCAAAAACCACTATAGGAGGTCAGGAAGTATTGGCTCTCTTGGACTCAGGGGCGAGCGCCAGCTGCTTAGGCAAAGACTCATCTGCACTCCTTCGGGGAAAGGAAGCCTTGATTGTGCCAATCAAGGGCCAAAATATCCGAACCGCGAGCGGGGAGGAAACCGCCGTGGTAGGGGTCATAAAGTTACCAGTCAAGTGGGATAATACGACCAGGGAATTAGAATTTTTGATAGTTCCTGATCTGCAACAGGAAGTATATTTTGGGATAGATTTTTGGCAGGCTTTCGGTATGAGTGTTGTGAGTAAGGGTGTGAGTGGTAGTGTGAATGGTGCCAGTGTGGCGGAGCTCGTGCCCGCCGAGGGTGACTTGTCTTTCGATGCTGTGTAGCACGTTTTAACACCGGAGCAAAATAATAGGTTGGAGCGGGTAAATTCCCAATTCCTTCGCGGTATTAGGGTTAGGCCAAACAGATAAGGAGGAACACGTCATCGAGGTGGTTGACGAGAATCTGCCAGTAAAGCAGCGCCATTAACCGATTTCACCAGCTATTCATAAACTCATATACGCAGAGTTAGATCGAATGTTGGACATGGGAGTCATCGAGGAGTCCAACAGCAGCTGGAATTCGCCGGTATCGCTGGTAATAAAAGGGACGAAAAACCGCTTGTTCCTTGACGCTCGCAAAGTCAACGAACGAACAATTAAGGATGCCTACCCCTTACCCCACATTGATGGAATCCTCAGCCGACTACAAAATACACGATTTATTTCCGCGATAGATTTGAAGGACGCTTTCTGGCAGATTCCTCTGGAGAAGAAGTCAAGAGAAAAGACTGCTTTTACTGTCCCTGGCCGACCCCTTTACCAATTTACTGTCATGCCTTTTGGGTTGTGCAATGCAGCACAACGAATGTGTCGCCTTATGGACAAGGTCATTCCGGCCGCTTTACGTGAATGTGTTTTTGTTTATCTTGACGATTTGTTAGTTTGTTCTGTAGATTTCGAGTCCCATATGTGTTTATTGGAAAAGGTCGCTCGGTGTCTTCGCGAGGCTAAGTTGGCAATTAATGTCGAAAAGAGCAAGTTTTGTTTCAAAGAAGTTCGATATCTAGGGTACGTAGTCGGGGATGGATGTATTAGGACGGACGCCAACAAAGTGGTAGCTGTGAGGGACTTTCCAGTTCCGAAAACACCGAAGCAACTACGACGGTTCCTGGGTATGTCGGGCTGGTACCGACGTTTCATACAGGACTATGTGACTATTGCAGCCCCGCTGCACGACTGCCTCAAGAAAGACAAAATCAAAAAGTTTGCGATGACGGACGAAGCGCTAAAATCATTTGAAATTTTGAAGCAGAGTTTGGTTTCTGCACCGGTGCTGACACATCCTGACTTTAAAATAAAAATAAATGTAAGGCGCGATAACCTCCGAAGAGATCTAAGGCCGAGCTTCTCTTCCAATTTGCGTCGTGCTCCTCTTGATTTTCCCTACAAATTGGCCGGACGGGACCTACATGTTTTATGCCGACTCCGAACGGCATCTGCAAAGCAGACGAGTTTTGACTGAGAGCTTTTCATGGCAGAAATACACCCGGAGTGCTTGCCAAACACTGCCGAGGGGCGACCCCGCTTAGAAAAATTTTCTTCTAATTGAAAAATCTTATTTCTAAAATTTTGATGTTGCTTTGCCCGGGAGTTGAACCCAGGGCATACGGTGTAATAGGCGGAGCACACTACCATCACACCACGGTGGCCGCCAACTTTAGGCGTCGCTTTTATATTCAATGTGATGCATCAACTGACGGAGTGGGAGGGGTTTTGTTTCAGTTGGACGATGACCAGAACGAAAGACCGATTGCCTACGTTTCGGCAAAACTAAATAAAGCGCAGAAGAACTACAGCATAACAGAACTAGAATGCTATGCTGCGATCGTGAGTGTTAAAAGATTCCGACCTTATGTGGAAGGAACCCCGTTCACCATCATAACTGATCATGCCAGCCTCAAATGGCTCATGAATCAGAAAGATCTTTCTGGGAGGTTGGCAAGGTGGAGTTTGAAACTCCAGGGTTATGATTTCGATATCCAACATCGAAAAGGTGCGCAAAACGTGGTTCCCGACACACTCTCACGAATGCACATGGACGAAATACAGACGAATGACAGAGCCATAGACGTGTGTCTCGAGTCACCGTGCTTCGAGTCGGAGGAGTATACGGAGTTGGAAAAGACGGTCACCGAGAACAAAGACAAGTTACCGGATCTGTGTTTATCGGACGATTACGTTTACAAACGGACGCAATTCGACAGGGGGTCGATCTTCTAGCGGACCAGACCTGGAAGCTCTGGGTTCCGTCGGAACTGCGACCGGGGCTGGTAGAGTCGTCTCATAGCTCACCGTCCGCTGGCCATGGTGCCATTCACAAGACGCTGTCCCGACTACGTCAGAAATATTACTGGCCAGGAATGGTCACAGATGTATGCGCCCATATAAAAGATTGCAAAACTTGCAAAGCAAATAAGACACAAAACGTTTTTAAACAACCGTTAATGGGGAAACAAAAAGTCACAGAACGACCTTTCCAACGTCTGTTCATTGATTTTATGGGTCCGTATCCGCGTACTGTAGATGGTAATGTGTATGTCTTTGTACATTTAGATGACTTTTCAAAGTTCGTATTCTTAAAACCAATGAAAAGGGCAACTTCAGCTGAGGTAGTCAAGTTTTTGGAAAGGGATGTTTTTCATGTTTTCGGCGTGCCCGAATATGTACACTCGGACAACGGAAAGCAGTTTGTTTCTGAGATGTTCGGTAACTTTTTAGAAAAATATGGTACAAAACATGTAAAAACAGCCTTTTATTCACCTCAGGGTAACGCTGCAGAGAGGGTAAACCAATCTGTCCTACAGATCATTAGATCATTTATAAAAGAGAATCAGAAACATTGGGACAAATGCGTCAGTGATGCCGCGTTTGCACTCCGCAGCGTTACACATGCAGCAATCAACATGTCGCCGTACTACGCCACTTTCGGTATGCCTATGATACAGCATGCTGCATCATATGAGCTATACCGAAGGCTGGCAGCGGTGAAGGATGTGGATTGCGAGGTAGAGGCCCCGGGTGATAAACTGCAACTAATTCGGAACAAAATTATGAAAGAGTTGAAGTTGGCCCATGAAAGAAGCCAAAAGGTATATGACACTAGGAGTAGGGATGTTAAATTTCAAATTGGACAAGTGGTATATCGCCGAAACTTTAAGCAAAGTTTCCAGGTCGATAACTATAACGCCACGCTAGCTCCGAAACAAGTAAGATGTATTGTTTTAAACGTTATAGGGAACTCAATGTATGAACTTGGCGACAGCAATGGGAAAAACATCGGCGTATACCACGCTAATTTTTGCAAAATAGTTTAATGTTTTTTGTAGTGCTAGTACACTTGTTCGATGTTATTTATTTATTTATCGACGTATTTTATTTATTAATTTATTGACGTATGTGATTATATTAGTAAATTATTTTTATTTGTTTTTTTTTTTTACCTTTTTATTTATTTGATTATTTTTGCATTTATTTATTTTTTAATTTTATTTATTTATTTATTTTACCTACTTGACTATTTGATCTGTGATATTTTTGTTATATAAATTTTTTTTTGCCATCTGTGATATTTTACTTTATAAATTTTTTTTTTTTTTTGTTCTACTAACTGTGATATTTTATTTTATTTTATTTTTTTTTTATTTATTTTATCTGTGATATTTTATTTACTATTAGATATGTAGAGTAGTATCTGTGATATACGTTTAAGTAGTAGCATTAGCCCTGTGATCTAGTTCGTAGTTAAACAGTACAAAAGTTTAAAGGCGTGAAAAAAATAGGCCCGGCATTGAGTCGTGGGTCGAGGCCACACGTTGGACGCAGGAAATAATACTTAGCAGGCTGCGTTTGGATTCTTTACGCACACGCTCCATAGTGCAGGCACCATCGGCGGTTGCGAGCCTGTAACGACAGCCTGTCTCCATATTGGCTTAAATGGCAGAGTGTATATGCGCCTATGTGTTTATGTGTTTTGTGTCCAGGTCCGTGCCTTAGCCGCAATGTTGCCATTAACATAATATTAAAATAATAACATTAACATTTATGTATATTTTAAGCTACGCAGATCTATTGTGTTGGTTGCAAATAAAAATAAGAATAAAGATTATTCCACCTTTCAGCTCGACGTTTCGCCAAATTTCCTTGGCATCTTCAGGAGCGTGACACTGTATTTATTTAATAAAACAACAAAGAACACAATCAGATACATATAGATTTGAAATTTAAAATATTGCAAATAAATATTGATTGCACAAAATTTTTCTTACTTACAATGATTAACGAAAAACACAATTTTTACTAAAACATTTAAACATTTAAAACATTTGAATATTAAAAAATTGCGGAAAGTTAAAAAAGTACAAAAAATCGATACCACCTACATGCGGTAAACTTGTCATACTAAAAATTAAATTACAAACATAATAGGTACGCGGCGGCGAAATTGTCTGTATCTTCTTTTTTGTTTATTGTGTTTCCTCATTTCTGCAAAATTCTTAGGCTTTCTAAGGTGTAACGCGCTTTTTCTCTCCTTTCGGTGTCTATTATTTTTATGTTTTCAAAATCAGCTGTGTGTTTGTTTTCTATTGCATGCTGTGCCAAAGCTGTGCTTTGTTTTTGTTTACGTATATCTGCTTCGTGCTCAGCTACCCGCGTGACGAGCGCCCGCTTTGTGGTCCCAATGTAGACCTTATTGCAGCTATCTTCTTTATTCCCTTTACAATGAATTTCGTAAACTACATTGCTACGTTGTTGGAGATCTATGGGTGTTTTAGTTTTTGTAAAGCACGTTGCCAAAGTGCAGTTTGACCTGTATGCTAGTGTAGTGTTTGTGTTTGATGTTTTTGTCAAGTCATGTGTGAAATTTTCTGTGAGCCCAGGAATGTAAGTGACACTGAAGTATCGCTTTGTCTGGTTATTTGTATCTGAAGACTGTGTTTTTTGGGCTATATTTTCTATTTCCATTTGTTTCTGATTTATTAAATTTGATATGATATGGTCTGGATAATTATTCTTTTTAAGCGTCAATTTAATTTTCCTAATATTTGCGTCATGAAAACTTTGATGGCTGATAGATAATATTTTGTCTATAAAGTTCTTCGCCGTATTTATTTTGTATGTGAAAGGCTGTGAGGATATAAAGTTTATGAGGCGCCCAGAAGAGGTTGGTTTCGAATACCAATCCAATATTAGTTTGTTATTGAGCCTGTGTATCCGTGTGTCTAGATAGGGGATGTTGTTGTTTTCTTATTTTTCGATCGTAAACTTTAGTCGATTATGATATCTATTTAACACATCTAATATAGTATTTGTGTCTTTTCTTGGGATGATGGCGAAAATATCATCTACATATTTGACTAGGAACTTTATTTGTATGTTGTGTTGTTTCTGTAATTCAATAAAAGTGTGTGAAAGCGCGTCATCCATTATTATATTGGCAATGGTTTGGGAAAGGGGGTTGCCCATAGGCATTCCATATGTTTGTGTATATACACACACACAATATTTTAGAGTTCTGCCTAAAAGACAACAATTATTTCGTGCACAACAACAACATATATACACAAACATATGGAATGCCTATGGGCAACCCCCTTTCCCCAACCATTGCCAATATAATAATGGATGACGCGCTTTCACACACTTTTATTGAATTACAGAAACAACACAACATACAAATAAAGTTCCTAGTCAAATATGTAGATGATATTTTCGCCATCATCCCAAGAAAAGACACAAATACTATATTAGATGTGTTAAATAGATATCATAATCGACTAAAGTTTACGATCGAAAAATAAGAAAACAAAACATCCCCTATCTAGACACACGGATACACAGGCTCAATAACAAACTAATATTGGATTGGTATTCGAAACCAACCTCTTCTGGGCGCCTCATAAACTTTATATCCTCACAGCCTTTCAAATACAAAATAAATACGGCGAAGAACTTTATAGACAAAATATTATCTATCAGCCATCAAAGTTTTCATGACGCAAATATTAGGAAAATTAAATTGACGCTTAAAAAGAATAATTATCCAGACCATATCATATCAAATTTAATAAATCAGAAACAAATGGAAATAGAAAATATAGCCCAAAAAACACAGTCTTCAGATACAAATAACCAGACAAAGCGATACTTCAGTGTCACTTACATTCCTGGGCTCACAGAAAATTTCACACATGACTTGACAAAAACATCAAACACAAACACTACACTAGCATACAGGTCAAACTGCACTTTGGCAACGTGCTTTACAAAAACTAAAACACCCATAGATCTCCAACAACGTAGCAATGTAGTTTACGAAATTCATTGTAAAGGGAATAAAGAAGATAGCTGCAATAAGGTCTACATTGGGACCACAAAGCGGGCGCTCGTCACGCGGGTAGCTGAGCACGAAGCAGATATACGTAAACAAAAACAAAGCACAGCTTTGGCACAGCATGCAATAGAAAACAAACACACAGCTGATTTTGAAAACATAAAAATAATAGACACCGAAAGGAGAGAAAAAGCGCGTTACACCTTAGAAAGCCTAAGAATTTTGCAGAAAAGAGGAAACACAATAAACAAAAAAGAAGATACAGACAATTTCGCCGCCGCGTACCTATTATGTTTGTAATGTAATTTTTAGTATGACAAGTTTACCGCATGTAGGTGGTATCGATTTTTTGTACTTTATTAACTTTCCGCAATTTTTTAATATTCAAATGTTTTAAATGTTTAAATGTTTTAGTAAAAATTGTGTTTTTCGTTAATCATTGTAAGTAAGAAAAATTTTGTGCAATCAATATTTATTTGCAATATTTTAAATTTCAAATCTATATGTATCTGATTGTGTTCTTTGTTGTTTTATTAAATAAATACAGTGTCACGCTCCTGAAGATGCCAAGGAAATTTGGCGAAACGTCGAGCTGAAATGTGGAATAATCTTTATTCTTATTTTTATTTGCACCCAACACAATAGATCTGCGTAGCTTAAAATATACATAAATATTATCCAAACAGATCGGAAGAAAATTATATATAATAACATTAACATTGACAACATTGTACCGATAGTGAACACAATGTTGCAGCTGAAGTAAGATGTTGCGCTTGGCATCATGCTGTTATAATAAATAAAATGTCACCATGCTGCTAATAACTTAGCAACATTGATGAATGCCATGCACCTATGTGTTTGTTTTGTTCTGTATTATGTATTAGGATGTGTATTTGTGCAAGGCTATGAGCGTAGCGTGTGAATGCATCAGTGTGAGCGGTCAAGGCACGAACCGAGTGTATCTGTGTAGGTGTTCGGTTTGTGGAGCGGTAAGCGTATGAATGTATGAGTGCATGATTGTATAGATGGAAAATACGGGAAAGCCGAAAAGAAAGTTTGGCATGTATAGGTAGGAATTTTCCGTTTCTGGGTAACGTTCCTTACCACGGCGGTGGCTATAAGAAGGGGAAAAATCAGTCAACGGGCCAAAGTCTTGTTTCAACAGTGCCCAGTACAAGTTAAGTGCAATTGAGTCAAAAGTGAAGTGTGCGCTTTTAAAACGAAAGTGAAGAAAAAAAAAAAAAAAGGTTCGCAAAGTTTGTAGTGCGCGAATTTAATCGCATTTTTGAAAGATTTGTGCGCGTCGAAAGTCTCCGCGATACGTAAAAAGGGGTAGCAGTTTCCAGCAAACGTATGTTGCGAAAGAGCGCAAAATTTAATCTCCGTTGGAAAAGACTCACTGGGCACTGGTTTTGGCTACATACCGCCCGGCAACAACTACCACGCACTACACTACATTTTTAATTTGGTGGCGCACACCACAACAAGAACCACTATAGCAGTTTTTTTTTTTGGCAATATACGGTCGCAACAACCACAACATCATCTGTTTTACATTGGCGGCATAACGCTCAACAACAACTACACCATTTTTGCTCTATTGGCGGCGCAACACCAACCACAACCGGTATTTATTTCTTTCTTGGCGACATACCGCCCGACAATCCCCACACCATCTTTCTCATATTCTCGAAACACCGCCAAACTGCAACTAGATTATATTGGCGCCATACTGCCCGGCGACAACAACACCATTTTTGTTAGATTGGCGGCGTAACGTCCAACCACCAACTGTGCACATTTGAATCTCGGCGACGTACCGTCCAACAACACGTATATGCATCTTAAATAACCATAAGCACTACACTATAATTTTGTTTGCCGGCGCTCACCACAACAACAACAACCACAGAACCATCTACAAGAACTTCGTTACGTTGCATATAAAATTTTTACCAGCGGCGTTGAGTCGCAACAATGACAGCCACGACACCACATACAACAAAAATAAAATAAAAATATATATACAATCTGAGTTTGGCAAAGTGGAAAACAGGAGCAAATACACTAAAGGAAGACACCAGCAACAACCACAACACATTTTTGGCGACAGATTTGGTGCATTTTTGAGCCGGCGCAATTAATCCTGATCCATAAACCACGATCAACGCAGGCAGAGGGAGGAGCTGTTCCGGAGTTATATGAGTTTGGATATACTATTATTTTTTTTATATTTTTCATATTATTATATTGTTTTTATTTAAGTTCTCTGCACTCTGAGTTTCACGCTCACACCATACTTTATAAGTTTATAAGTTTTTCTTTCTTTTCATTTCTCCATTCTCTAGTTTTTTTTTTCCTTTTTTTTAATTTTGTCTACTTCGGTTTGACATTAAATTTTTCTTGGTCGTTTGATACCTTTCTTTATAATATACACATTTTTTTGCACGCGTTTTCGTCTACCTATGGTAGTTCGAATTTTGAATTTTGCTTTTTATTTTTTTTTTACACTTATATATTTCATGATTTATGGCCAATTCTAACATACCATACCTTCTGTTAGCCTCACACCCCGGGATTCTACATAATAACGTGCTTTCAGCACTAATAATAATTTTTCCTCGGCTAATATAATTTTTTTGTATTGTTACATTTAACCATCGCGCTGGTAAAATTAATACTATCAAAATACTCAATAACCAAGATTACAAGCGAGCGATCTGGTTGAGTGATTGAGGGTGGCTACCGTGAGCGTATGTATGTATGTTTTTGACTCTTGCTATTTCAGCGAATTCAGCACATCCACTCAACTGCACCGGCACCGTTGGAGTACGAGTATATGGGTGAGTGAAAATTGAGCACAATATTTCTGCTAATACATATTTTTGAATGTATGTACATATATTAACATATGATGCCTGATCTTCTTGAGAAAATAGAAGAAGGAAACCTAAACGTAAGGAATATATGTACATGCATAACTACAAACATACACACCTTTTGTTTATAATATGCCAAACTGGTTTTTTTTGCTTTACTTTGGTGACCTACTTTTGTTTTATACAAAATTGATCTTATATTTACTTGAGCGGTTGCGATAGGTCAGGGATTAGGGTTCTTGATTTCTTTTTGTTCGTTTCGTGTTTAAGATTGGTAGGACATTAGGGTGGTTCATACATCTTAATGTCACTAGTATAAGAAAACCCACCTCTTGTTTTTTTCTTTTCACTTTATATGTTTTCGGTAAAAACAATTGAATTGAATTAAGTTGAATTCCAATCACATATTATTATTTTGTATTGCTTTCCCTTTTTTATTGACATTTTTTTTTCTTCAAACAATTTGGTTAAATTTATTTGAAGTTAAATCAGATATCGTTATGTTATTTTATTTCTTTTGAAATTTAATTTTAAGCGGGTTTTTTTCATAACTTTGGGTTACATTCGATAGATAAATAGCTTTAGGGTAGAGATCTAAGCCAAATGAAATTGTTAATAAAATTTTGAAATGTATGGATGAAAACATAGATTTCTGATCATGCAGGGCTAAATTCCCATTTTTGGTGTTGGTGCTGCGCTTGTGCGTGGCAAGGTAAGGTGAAGGTGAGTGGTAGAGAAAAATGACCAAGTGACAGACGGACAGACTAGTGTCAGGTTTGGGGGCACTGTAAGTAGATAGGAGTCAGCACAGTGCCCACGGTGCGGTGCAAGTTGCACTGCAGAGGGAGGGTAGACTCCACCTGACAGGACAGGCCTTCATCTTCTTCTACCCCTTACGCTTTCCCCTCTATAACTTTGCCCCTCACGTCTATTTCTATCTGTTTCAGCTTTTCTTTCCAACACATATGCAGGTATGAACCCTTCTTGTTCATGTGGCTGCGGGTGAGGTCGCTGGTGCAATACCCCGCCCAAAACGACGAGATAGCCTGGGCCCGCAAGCATACCTGCTTGCCGCCGCTCCTCACCACCCAAACAGTCAGCCACGTAACACACTCGGTAGCCTGAAACTATATTATATGTATATACTGCATCTTTAAAACTAAAGTAGGCTGTATGGATTGGATCAAATGATCTTTAAAATTTTTTCAATTTATAAACAATTTTGGGCGATACATCAATGAAGGGATACGACACTCTAAACTTTTTACACAACATGAAACAAGGCAACCTGCCGAAGTATTTGAATAACCAAGTAACATATAACAACCCTGCAAACATACATTGGAAAAATTTGAAAGATCATTCGATCCAATCCATACAGCCTACTTTAGTTTTACACATGTATATATAATATAGTTTCAGGAAAAATCATGTTTTAATTGCGAAAATACTCGGAATTTACTGAGAAACTACTTGAAACGTACTCCAGTTCACATATAGTATTAATAAGGGATGAATACCAGAACTTTACTTTAAGGTGGTAACTTAAGTTTGAATCGGATATTATACGTGTAAATTACTCAGAAATTACCGATTACAGAGTACTTTTCTAAAATGGGTTATTGTAAAGGAGGGCTACCGGAATTTTACCAAATGCTTATTTGCTTTCGGTTTATTGGTGTTAGTGTCATTGGAATTGTTATGACTATGTTAGTAGTTTCAGTAGTCGATGTTTGCAGGGATACAATGAGTTGTTTTACACTCAGCCAATTTAAACTTTCGAGCATTTCACTTTCGTGCTTTCCGCAAGAGGCCGCAAATTTAGCGAGAGAACGTGACCTTATAAGACAGCTCGATCCCGGCGACCCCCAAATAAGGGATATAAACCAACGAATCAGATTGCTTGTGTATGAACACAAGCGGGCAAAATGGGAGGAGCATCTAGCGGTTGTAATCTCTCTGCCGGTGTAGGTCCACCGTAAAGTCCCTATCGAATCCGTCTAAGCACAATGACAAAATTTCCATCGCCTTTGGCGATAAAATGCTGTCGGATGCGAAAAAGTGCGCAAGAGCTTTTTGCCGGCAATATATAATGCATTCCACGGTTGACAAAGCTAGACGGAGGGCCAACATACGCGCACATAAACATAAATTCAACGCATCCCCACTTACCATCACCGCCAAAGAGGTTGAGGATGCTATCGGTCGTGCTAAACCATCTAAAGCAGCGGCCCCAGACGGCATAGCCATGCCGATGCCTAAAAGCCTAGGAGAAGAGGGTTTCAAATATTTAGCACATGCCTTCAACCTGTCTTTTTCCACCTTTGTCATTCCCGAAAAATGGAAAATTTGCAAGGTGGTCCCGCTACAAAAGCCTGGGAAACCAGCTAACATAGGCGTAGAAAAATGCACTAGCCCTATATGCAAATAAACAAAAGAGGGCACAAACGTTTAATGATATATGTATATATAATATTCTTTTATTTCACGTTTTTCACTATACTTATGGAAATATATAAAATAACTAATTAATTTAATTTATTTAAATTACAAAGAACTGCGTGACGGCGGGCGGGCGAAAATGCGGCGATGTGGGCACGAACGATGCGTGTGGGCAGGTAGTTTTAAGTAAACTAAAAACGTTCACCCCTATTCTGCATTTCGACTTGGATTGGAATTTTTTCGATTTGGCAACTTTGGTATTCTGTTTTCCAATCTCTTTCGATCCAACTTCGAATGGTTCGATTTTGTGTATTCTGCATTTCGATCGTAGTTCCGTTTTTCTAAGTTGCAAATTTGTTGGCTGAAAAATATTTTCTCTTTATTTCTTTATTAATTTATAACAGAATTTTAACAAAAATGTAAGTAAAACTTGTTGAGAAACGTAAAAGGCTTGATGGTGATTGTTTTTATACATATGTTTCCAACACAAGTACAGTACGTTGGCTAATTTAATGGCAACAAAGCGGGATATGATTAATCCTGGGAAGCCAGCCTTCGTATAAAATTCTTGCTTCGCTTGTATTTTCTCTTCACTTTGTTCAAATGTTATCCATTGAGGGCATAATTTTGGTTGCATTACATCCAGAAACGTAGACAGTGACTTGACACTGTTGACTCTCCCATTCCTACATTATAATCCGCCCCTATTCCATGCTGGTAACTGCCTTCTGCAAAAAATCTCAAAGCAGCTACTAGAATATTAAGGGCAGATGTCGATGCCGAAGTCCTAGGATGAATTTGCCCCGCAAAAGTATCTAACACTCACTTGAAAGCATCCTTATTAAGTTCAAAGTTTTTTGTAACCTTATTAAGAAAATAAGTCATTAAACTTTACCACTTTTAAGTTCAATTTCTTACAATTCGTCACTCATCTCAAATGGATTACACAAATCTCCTAATATTTGCCTTTCCATTCTCGCCTAGCCATTTTCGTATGCGTTGCTTTCCAACTCCACAAATAATGACGCGGTTTTTTTCCATTCCATTATAATAGACAGCTATAATTTGTGTCTGTTCGTTGGGTTCAGTTATATGCCAAAGCAAGCTGTCGGAATAGAGAAAGGTGAAGCGAAAACGTAAGCAATCCTTGCGGAAAGAGTAAATAAACCTTTATAAAGTATTTTAGGCCAGTGCAATGAAATTAGCATCCTTAAAATTCAGTAAATGTCAACTATATTCGTGCAGGAATCCGTTTCAACAAAACTTGGTGGCCACGGCAGGGAATTGGCCAAAAGAACGACAAAAACACACTTACAATTATGAAAGCACTTCACTCAAAAAAATATAACACTGCGGCAATATATTCTATTGCTTTTTTTTTGTACAAAATGGCGTGGATAATAAAATATAAACGTTTTTCAGTGTTTTTTACAAATTTTCTTTAATTTATTTTGTTCCAATGTTCGTTCACACATTCCGTACCAACAGCTGATTTCGGGTTATTAGTCCGTTTTGGGTTTTAAGTTCCACAACTCGAACATGGTTATCCGACCAAACGCCATTCGTTCGGGGGTAGTAAATCATCCTTTACCACGACTAAATCTCCAACTTGAATATAGCGTTGAAGGCATCTCCACTTGTACCGCTTGTGCAGCTCCTTGAGGTACTCGTTCTTCCATAGTGTGCTGAACTGTTGGTGAAGCACTTTCAGTTTCTGTCATTTGTTGACCAAGGTAACATGCTCTGCAGTTGGCTCCGGTAATGATAAGAGTGGCGCGCCACGTAGGAAATGCCCTGGGGTTAGGACATGGAGATCCATTGGATCTTCGGACATAGGGGAGAGCGGTCGGGAGTTGAGGACCACCCCTATGCGTAATAACA